>NW_017673032.1:124584-154854 GCF_001879085.1 Nicotiana attenuata
TGTCCGTGAAGTCCTCACCTCCAACTTGTGGGGGGGTGTTGAGCTATGTATTTATGTGTTGTAATTAGTTAGTATACAGTGGTTGGTGAGTCCCCACTTGGCTTAGCTGTCACTTAGCTACAATGTGATTGGTTGTTAGTTGTTAGTCATAAAAATGTATATACATTAGGCTTGTATATTGTATTGACACATTATTCGTTTTCACATAATACAAAAAATGTTTTCTCTCAGTTTCTTTCTCTCTAGATGAAGCTTCTAGATTTTTCCCCATTGGAGCTCTAGCTCGAGCTCCATCTCCTGCTGCATTTGTAGCTCAACATTGTGAATGTTGCTCCATTTAAGATCACCTCAATCCAAATGAAAAAAAAGTTTCTTTGATTTTGAGAAATCGCTTTGTGAAATTTGTGTTTCACTTTTAAAGAATTACTATAGATAAACACGTTATAGGTGATATTGCTGGACAATGCACTTCAATCATGTTGGCTTATAACCTTGATGCTTTCTGGATTGCTTATGAATTTGCATTTTGGCTTGTAATAACAACATAAAAACTACAACTAAATGCAAAGTAGAATTTAAAAGGGATATTTCACACTCGTTAAAATTATAGGCCTAAATGGAGAAGAATAGGGAAAAGGAGGAGAAGATATGCTAGAGGAATGGGGTGGGAATTTTCTCTTTTGGGAAGCAGGGAAAATTGTTAACCTTTTGGCTTGGCACTATGTTCTATCCAATGTGCTTAGAGATAGACCTAGAGGGGGGGGGGGGGGGGGTCGACATGGGCTGTCGTTAGGAGATTATCCTGTCAGGAAAAGAATATTCATCTAAAAAGTTTGTCTGCAGTTGTGTTCTCATTTGAAAGATGTATCTATGTGTGTGTTTGCAACACCAATGATGTGCCTACTTCTGCAAAAACCAAGGTAACCGATCTGTCTACTCCTTGGGAACTAGGGATCGGCATATAACCAGAAAAAACTAAAAGAACCGGCCGAACTGAATTTTTGGTTTTTTGGTTAACGTTTAATTTTTTTATAACTTCGGTTCGACGGTCGGTTTCAAGGGTACCGTTTTCCGTTGAACCAAAAAACTGAAGTTTAATCAAAAAGAGGGCGGAGGCTTAGTGGTTTTTGTGGTTCTCTGTTGAAGATAAATGTCCCGTGGGTTTTTAAAAGAAGGAAGCTTATGTCACTGGTGGTTCTGGCAGAGGTGGATCCAAGATTTAAATTCTATGGGTTCAATTTTTAGGTTTTTAGCATTAAACACATTATAATTTTAAAGTTATTAGTTCATGTCTATTATTTATTGCAATTCTAGTAAATTTTCACACATAAATTTATGCTCCGCGTCAAAAGTTATGGCTTCAATTGAACCCGTACCTGCGACGGTACATCCGCCCCTAGTTTTTGGTGATTGTAGATGATGCTTTTGAGTAATGGAAATATATGCAGGGAGTATTTGAGACTGTCTGTGTGAGTATTTCAGTGATGCATATGGAATTGGTTCAAAGAGGGAGACGTGAGAGTGGAAAAAGAATAGAAGAGCCACTAGTTTTGTTGAATGGTGGTTGTGGCTGGTTTCAGAGAAGAGGTATGGTGGTTTATGAGAAGTACAATGACTTTGGAAAGAAACTGATGGTGATCAAATTGATGGAGGAAGGAGCCTTTGCAGCGGTTTGATGTGAGAGTTTGGGAAAGTGGCAGTGGAGTTGGACAGTGGCTGGTGTGAATATTTTGTTGAAGGTGGTCTGACCAGTGGTGGTTACGGGTGCATGGACGGTAGTGTCCAGCATTGAGGTGGTGGTGGTGGAAAAATTGTGTGTACATGGCGGGATGAAAAAAATTAAAAACCAAACTGATTAAACCAAACCGAACATGAAAAAGGTCAAACCAAACCAAAATTACTACTGTTCGGTTCCAGTTACCAAAATCGACAAATCGAAAAACGAAAAACCAAAGTGAACTTTTGCAAAACCGAACCGACTGACTGATGTCCACCCCTTTATTGGGAACGATGAAATAACTAGATGACTCCATTAACTTGAGCGAGATGCATGATATCTCAATATGGTGGTTGCATAAGCTGACAGATAATTGGTAGCTTTGCAGCAAATGAGCACAAAACTAAAAAATATTGAGGAAAGGGAAGACATATTTAAGTCATCGTATGCATCTATATCCATGTTTGTTTGGAGTTGCAAATACATCCGAGAAATTGAATTATTTTACTGTCATTTTTCCTTCATGCGCAGTCAAATTGCCTCCAGATATTATGTTTCAAAGTCATCCTCTTTCACATGTGAGTCACTGCAGGATCTGCCACTTGAGGACATTTATGTTTCTAATTCATTGAGTGGAAAGTTCCTTTTGAGTACCTTGGATTGAGCAGTATTTATGTCTTTATTCTTCTTGAAGTTTCTACAGCTCATTCTATTTATATACACTATAAATTTGTCATTAGATCTAAAAAGTACTGCTTGAACTTGTGTTGGTACTTGCTGCAGAATATACAATGTCTAGAAGATATGATAGCCGCACAACTATCTTCTCCCCAGAAGGTCGTTTATATCAGGTTGAGTATGCAATGGAAGCCATTGGCAATGCAGGGAGTGCAATAGGTATCTTAGCTAAAGATGGCGTAGTTTTGGTAGGTGAAAAGAAGGTTACCTCAAAGCTACTTCAGACTTCAACATCCACTGAAAAGATGTATAAGATTGATGACCATGTTGCATGTGCTGTGGCTGGAATAATGTCAGATGCCAACATCCTCATCAACACAGCTAGAGTACAAGCTCAACGGTATACTTTTGCTTATCAAGAACCAATGCCTGTCGAACAGCTAGTTCAGTCTCTGTGCGATACCAAGCAAGGCTACACACAGTTTGGTGGGCTTCGTCCATTTGGTGTCTCATTTCTCTTTGCAGGCTGGGATAAGAACTATGGCTTCCAACTGTACATGAGTGATCCAAGTGGTAACTATGGCGGTTGGAAGGCAGCAGCCATCGGTGCTAACAATCAAGCAGCACAGTCGATGTTGAAGCAGGACTACAAGGATGAGATCACAAGAGAGGAAGCGGTTCAACTTGTTCTGAAGGTGCTCAGTAAGACAATGGATAGTACAAGTCTTACTTCGGAGAAACTTGAGCTAGCAGAGGTGTCCCTTTTCAATGGTAAAGTCAAATACCAGGTGCACTCGCCGGAATCCCTGAACAACTTGCTTGTACAGTCTGGATTGACTCAACCTGCAGCAGATACCTAGAGTGATTCCCAAATTTGGGCATGGTTCAACTCTCTCTTTTGCATTCTCTTTTTCAGTCCTATAACCATGTTGAAAGGTCATCTATATAATTTGTGTTTAAAAGTACCCCTTGAAATTTTTCTGATTCTATTTCACTTGCTAAGATGGTGTACCCTGTTCGGACTTGCATGGCCTGAACTAATGCAGATTCTGTGTTTGATGGTGATATTAAGGTTTAAATCCTCAGTTATTCTTATCCTGTTTTCTGATAGTAAGATGGGCAGTAGCTTTTAGAAAGTTTCTTTGAGCTCAGTTTTGTCTTTGCGTTTAAAAGAAATTCTAGTGCTAAGTTGAGAAGTTACGGAAGAATTATATTCCCAACTGTATTAAGTGCTCCAGGTTATGGACCTTTGTTCAGTTACGCGTGGAATTTCTCGAAATGATGAATTTGAACGAGAACACATGATTGGCAATTAAAGATCGTTATGCGGATTGCGGTGAAGAATTGTTATGCAAAGATTGCCTACTTTAGAGACATTTTTTTTTAAAAATATTCTAACAAGTTTTGTTAAAACAGTCAAACCTCTTATAACCTCATTTGTTCCAATATTTTTTGGCTGCAATAGTGAAGTGATGTTATGGAGGATATATATTATAAAATAACATAAAAATCGGTTCCGAGAAAAATATGGCTTTTTATTGTGAATGATTGTTATATAGGGGTGTTTGTTATAGAGATGTCTGACTGTACGTGTATTCTTACTCTACATTTTATCTAACACAAAACAATACATACGTTGGTTGAATTAGTACTTGTTGCAAAGCAAACCTATATTAGTTATGCCTAATCATTCTAAAAGATAAAGAAAAAAAAACTACATTAGTCATGCGAAATTTTGTATAGGGATTTTTTCTTCTTTCTTACACTTTAAACAAATCGACTCTCAAGAGTATTATTGATATGAATACTAGAGTTTGATTCCCCATCCGTTCGTCGGTATTCTGACCCTAATATCTTTTGTTCCTTGTTTCTTCTTTGCAAATATTATACACTATAACCAAGTTGACAAATGAGGTCATATTATACACTATAACCAAGTTGAAAAGGAGGTAAAAAACGAGTAGTTGTTCTGCCTCTAATAGTCTACTCGCTACCTACTAGAAAAACTCCATCAAGATAGATTGAATCGACATATACTTCAACCAAAGGCATAAGAGCATAGCGAGTACATAACAAAAGGAAATGCACATGGGTGTCCTTATTGACACATCAGCTCAAACTTTTCCCTTGGAACAGTAATAACAAAAAAAGTACAGAATTAGAAAGTGCGAAGAAAAGAATCGCAATACTAGTAATAGTGATACGGGTGATGAGAAGGGCAAACAAAAAATAATTAAAAACCCAATTCTTAAACGGAAGTACAGTAAATTCCCATTCAATGTTTACTGCTGGAGTAGATCGTCTAAGTTGAAGAAATTGAACCCAATAGTCACAGAACACTTCATGCTAGAACAAGTACCATGGATTAATACTAAATAGACATTTCTTTACTCAAATCTATGTAGAACAAACGCCATAGACCAAAAATGTGCTGAACAAATGATCTTCACTGAACCGATATTAACATGGTTAAGATATCATACTTGTATCGAAAGGTTCACTCCTATCAAACATCCTGAAAGGAGGAAATAACCTGTTAGATAATCTACTTCCAGGGACTAAATTGGCCGACATAGGTATCGACTTTTCAAACCCTCAGGTCTCTGGCCTTCACTTCCTTTATGCATGCCTGTATCATTAATGTCATCAGCAAAATCATCACTAATATTGACTAAGTTATTGGATGACCTATTCTGTACGCTCAATTGTCGGGGGATGAAAACATTGAAGTAATAGTTGACGATGGTTTTCCTAGTCTTTTGTGGTAAGGACTTTACTGCATGCTTCAGAAAGTTCTTTCCACTTGGTTGTGGTTTCCTTTTGACCAATGACTCAAAGGCCGCTTTTTCCTTGGATGACCATGCCTTCGAAACTTGCTCTCCCATTTCATCAAATTTCCAACTGAAGAAAGCAGGGCCAAGGTCACATTGCAGAATTAGCCTTTCCTCAAGAATGTGGCGATTGACACAGTTAGTGGTTCCTGGAGACCGACAAGAGCAGGAGTGAGGTCTCCCTCTTCCAATTGGTCTAGAAGACACTTCCATATTCCCGATTTCAATAGGCCAAACTAGGGTGCCTAACCATCTTGAATCTTCAGAGTCCATGGCTTTACTATTAATGTCATCCTTGTCTGCTGGTTCCATCCAGTCTGGAACTTCAGCTTGGAAACGAGGCCCCACTGGAATAACAAATCTCTGAAGTCGGTCGCCAATGAAGTTCAGCAACCTGAAGGATTGACGAGGCGGTTGTAGAGATCTGCTTCTTGATCCTTTCACAGACAACAAGCTTGAATTATGAATTGCATCATCCAAGGTCAGCAAGGAGGCAACGGAAGGGGTCCGATTATCACGACTCATCAGGTCTGAACCATTTACTGACTCATCGGAATCAACTAAGGAAGACAAATCCTTGCTGGTAGGACCAAAATCTTTTGCATCATTCTGGAGGGAGAATTCTGAAGATAACTGCTCTTGAAAATTGTCCTCGAATGCCAGTAAACTACATGCACTGTGCGAACTTGATAAATTTTTTTGGGGAGAACTTTTTGCAGAGTTAACTGAATTAAGCAAGCAGGAAATACCGGAGGCATGAGAAAAATGCCCTTGTCCTCTACGTACTTTTGATTTACTTTTCTGGTTAAATTTCTCTGCTGGAAGTCCAGAAGCAGATCTCAACTGACCTTTCACAAACTGTTGAAGTTTTCTTTTCTTCTGTCAAACGAATAAGAAAATATGTTATTAACAGTATGGCATAATTACAGCAAAATGGGAGGGGAAAAGAACCATTTGATGTTGTTCAGGAACTTATGAGAACATAACTTTTTCAACTAAATCAGGGTGATGTCCTGAAGGATGAAAATTTCCGAAACTAATTTTCAGACGCTAATTCAAGAGAACCACAAGAACATGGATAGTCAATCTCACTCATGATATAATACATCAAGAACACAAATTGATCTTGCTGTTTAGCTATACTGCAAAGACATGGCAGGGTAAAAAGCGGCGGTACCCTCAAGTAATCTCTATTTCCTATTTATTTACATGTGTGCAGCCTTTCCCTCTTATCCATTCTGTCCAAGCACTGGTGACAAACTTCAGATTACTGCTAATGGCTCCTGACCTTCAGAAGTATCAGTTAAACCCCAAATATTCACGAAATATGCCTCTGAGGGAAAGGAAGGTGGATCGATGTTTGGGAGCTGAAGGAGGTACATGTGCATTTGCATACAATTGTTTCAAAATTCATCAGCAATCGCTTTGGAAAATGTGCTTGCTCATCCAATTATAATTCGTTCATTCACAAGGAAATGTATACAAAACCCAGAGTAAATGATTCACTAAATGCCTCTCAATGAGGCATAATGATTTGGAGTACAAGTCTAAACCAAACTACTTCCACGGCCAAAGAGAATTAGTATTAGCCTCATACATTAGTTTTGACAAACTTATCAAATCTACAGATGCAGATGTGCATCTATCTATACAAGGAAGAAACAAACTGTCATAAGTGCAGGGGGGAAGGCATGCTTGCAGCTTTATCCATCAATTGGATTACTTGTACCTTTTATTTAATACAGAATCTATGAGCATTTACAAAATTGTATCTTAGTTTGTTTTTGACTTTCAATTCTTCACATGATCGCATCCTATGGAAGTTGATAAGATCTATGGTTATTATCTACAGGCCTTCCTTTTAGCAGGCAAATGAAAGGAATAAATCAGTGAAAAATACATGCTTCATAGCTGTACAATTACCTACATAATTGACAGGAAACGATGAAATGTCAAAATAACAGATCAAGTCTCTTTGCTTTTGGTCATTTATGATTTATCATCATTGGACATGCACTATTCTACAGAAACAGGCAGATGGACGTGAAACTCATGGTACTAGATAGTGCATGAAGTGTTTTCATCAATATGCCCAGCTAACCAACAAATCAGTACAACAACTACTACACTTCAGTCCCAAAAAAGTTGGGACGGCTAACCAACAAATCCCTTTTTGGCCACAAAACACTCCCAATCATACAAGGCTAAATTAGAAATTAAACATACTTACATAGGAAGAATTGACACAGATCAGAAGCAATGATGCATGCGGACAAACACACTCAAAACATAAAGTATGTCAGAGGGTTGTAATGTAATATATATTTGTTTCTTTAGCCCAAAAATAATAGTGTCCCTCCAATTTTATGTGACTCCACTTAGTATATATTTGTTTCTCTAGGTTGTTTAACGTCATTTTTAGGACGAAGAAGATGCATGAAGAGTGGAGGTGGAGTACGATGATTCCGTTGTACAAGAACAAGGGGGATATCCAAAACTGCAACAACTATAGGGGTACCAAGTTGTTAACCCACAGGATGAAAGTTTGGGAGATGGTGATAGAAGGGAGGATGAGGAGTAGTGTGTCCATTTCTGAGAACCGGTTTGGTTTCATGCCGGGACGGTCGACTACTGAAGCCATTCACCTTGCGAGGAGATTGGTGGAGCAGTATAGGGCGATGAAGAAGGACCTGCATATGGCGTTCATTGACCTAGAGAAAGCTTATGACAAAGTCCCAAGAGAGGTTCTATAGAGATGCTTGGAGGCTAAAGAAGTGCCTATAGCGTATATTAGAGTGATCCAGGACATGCATGATGGAGCAAAGACACGGGTAAGGGCAGCAGGAGGAGACTCTAAATACTTTCCGGTTGAGATGGGTTGCATCAGGGGTCAGCGCTTAGCCTGTTTTTGTTTTCCTTAGCAATGGACGCATTGACGCGACACATTCAAAGGGAGGTGCCTTGGTGCATGTTATTTGTAGATGACATAGTTCTGATTGACGAGACGCGAGGTGGTGTTAACGAGAGGCTGGAGGTCTGGAGACATACCCCTGAATCTAAAGATTTCAAGTTGAGCAGGATCAAGACAGAATACTTTGAGGTGCAAGTTCAGCGGTGTTACCCAGGAAGCGGGCAGGGATGTGAGGCTTGATACACAAGTCATTCCCAGGAGAGAGAATTTCAAGTACCTTGGGTCTATAATTCAATATGATGGGGAGATTGATGAGGATGTTACACATCGTATCGGAACAGGATGGATAAAGTGGAGGCTCGCTTCCGGTGTCTTGTGTGATAAGAATGTGCCTTTTAGACTTAAAGGTAAGTTTTACAAGGTAGTGGTTAGACCGACTATGTTGTATAGGGCAGAGTGCTGGCCAGTCAAGAACTCTCATGTCCAGCAGATGAAAGTAATTGAATAAGGATGTTGAGATGGATGTGAGGACATACTAGGTTAGATAGAATTAGGAACGAAGTTATTCAGGACTAGGTGGGAGTGGCCCCTATGGAGGAAAAGATGTGAGAGGCGAGGCTAAGATGGTTCGGGCATGTTAAAAGGAGAAGCACAGATGCCCCAGTCAGGAGGTGAGAGGTTGGCCTTGTGGGGGTAAGAGGAAGGGTAGAGGTAGGCCAAAGAAGTCTTGGGGAGAGGTGATCAGGCGGGACATGGCACAGCTGGAGCTAACCGAGAACATGACCCTTGATAAGAAGGTGTGGAGATTGAGAATTAGGGTAGAAGGTTAGTAGGTAGTCGAGCGTTTCCCTATGTCTTCCTTAGTTCAATAGTATTAGTGGTAGATACCATGCCCCAGTCAGGAGGTGTGAGATGTTGGCCTTGTGGGGGTAAGAGGAAGGGTAGAGGTAGGCCAAAGAAGTCTTGGGGAGAGGTCATCAGGCGGGACATGGCACAGCTGGAGCTAACCGAGGACATGACCCTTGATAGGAAGGTGTGGAGATTGAGAACTAGGGTAGAAGGTTAGTAGGTAGTCGAGCGTTTCCCTATGTCTTCCTTAGTTCAATAGTATTAGTGGTAGTTTGGTATCCCTTTTATCCTTAGCTTGCTATTACCACATATCTTGTACTGTTGTTACTTACCTTCCGTATGCCCTTAGTTGGCTATCATTTCATCTCTTGTACTGTTATTATTGACTATTAGTACTTCTTTCATACTCTCTTTTGCTATCTTAGGTTTTATTTTCTAAATACCTTGTATTTTTTTTGTGATAATGATTCTAAATACCTTGTATTGATATTACTTGCTATCAGTGCTTCTTCCATCTTTTCTTTAGCCGAGGATCTATCGGAAACAGTCTCTCTGCCCTTCTAGGATAGGGGTAAGGCTGCATACATCCTACTCTTCCCTTGTGGGATTACACTGGATTGTTGTTGTTGTTGTACTTAACAAGACTCCAAGTTTGAGGGTTGTTTGGAGACACTGAAATCAAGATGGGATCCCATCTAATCTGAATCTACTTTAAAATCTACTTCAAAAATGATCTATATGTACTTTAATCCAACTTGTATTTGATATCAATTTGGTAAATATTCGACGTTCACAATTTAACTTTGTTTAGCAATTTAATTGGACTACATTATTATCTTTTTATTATAAATAACAAATAGTACTTAAAAGAAAGTCACCGACTAAAGTAATTTCCATATATTTCAGCTGCAGTCATACTAATTCCTGCATTTTTGTGTTTTAAACTATTTCCCTCCATTACTCCAGTACAGTTCATTGATGTTTAGTTTAGCCTCTTCCGCGGAAAAGGAGTACCTAGAGGTGAAAAAAGATGCACATCTGCAAGACTGTAACCAACGCCACGAAGATAAGAAGATAAGCGCTACTATTATAGAGGTTAATATTTAAAGAAACTTCATAAATGAGCATACCCACGAACAGTCATTATCAGCAAGAGCCATAACATCTCGCACTCTTAGCATCTGATTCCATAATGGTCGAATTCCCTGACGTGATACATTTGAATCACAAGGATCTAGAGCAAGTTTTTTCAGCTGAGCTAACATTTCTGCATCAGAGTACCTCCCAAATATCAATTTTCCTTGCGAGTTACACAAAGCTACTTCTTCCATACTTCCTCCCTCCTTCACACCCTCCAACGGATCCATTTCAGCTCCACTATTTACTGTCTTTCCCGATTTCAACCCTGAAATTGAAAGTAATGCAACACGAGGTCAATGAAGTGGGAGGAGAATCATGAGTTCTCAGTTTCAAATCCAGCAGAGGCTAAAGCTAACCCAGACACCACCGTCATAAATAAATAAATAAATAAAAAGAGTAATGCAACAGGTACAAATGATTATATACTCGGTTCATAAATTCAGTAAACACATAGCATATTCAAATTTTGAATCGCATCATGGATAGATCTAGGCTATCAACAACTGGTGCTATCACATATACTGACGCAGTTGAATACTAGAGACTTGCGAATTCCATTTTAGCTCAGCTCGGTAGAATTATCCGGATTAATTAACTTTAATTTATTCATTTACTGCATTATCAAATCAGCTTATTACATATTCAATGACCAGAGCGATCGTCAGGAATCCAAAACTAAAACCCCACGCGCGGAAGTTATTCGTACATCAACATCAAAATTGACACGCGCCGGAGCAGAAATTCCCCCGGAAAAAGGATAACCCTAACCCTAGATAACTGAGGTGTTCATCGGCGACCCGTTTGTAATATTATAGCAAATGTGTGTAATACATACCTTTAAGGTTGCTGCTTCTGTTGACGCTTGTTGCCTTGAAGAAAACCGTCTCTCTTTTTTTTCTTTCTTTTTTTAGTTTTTGTTTTTGAGCAAAATTCTACAACTCTTCCTTTTAGGAAGTGAGGGTAGGGATATCAATAAGGTGGTTTGATCAAATTAGAAGGGGTTAAAATAAGTTGTGTCACTCTTTAGATCATGAACCAACCCGTCTAAAGTTAATAAAATAACCGGGGATATTTTTATATATACCCACTTTTGGGACCACCACTAAAGTTATACAGATATTGCACAAAATTTTGCAAAGTGTACCCGTTCGGATCTAAAGTAGTTCAATGTCTTCAATGCAACCTTAGAAATCAAATCTTACGTTATTCTATCTTTCAAATGCAACTTTAGAAATTCGAATCTAAAGTAGTTCAATCTCTTAAATGCAACTTCAGAA
This sequence comes from Nicotiana attenuata, assembly GCF_001879085.1. Taxonomy (NCBI): domain Eukaryota; kingdom Viridiplantae; phylum Streptophyta; class Magnoliopsida; order Solanales; family Solanaceae; genus Nicotiana; species Nicotiana attenuata. The sequence continues at coordinate 135,988 of NW_017673032.1, forward strand.
ATCAAATCTGAAGTTCTTCTATCTTTCAAATGCAACTTCAGAAATTCAAATCTTAAGTAGTTCAATCTATTGAATGCAACTTCAGATTTCGAATCTTAAGTTCTAAAACGTAAACTTGTTCTTCGAATTTCAACAATCCAATGCAAGATTCAACGCCCAAAATCTAGCTCAAAGTTGAAACATAACTTTCAAGTATCATAAAGAACAAATCCCAATCATCAAATGATCAAAACAACAATAAATTTAACAAACCCATTTTCCAACTAAGAAGAAGAAGAACAAGAAGAAATTCTAAGCACAAAGAAAAAGAAAACAACGATAAAGATGAAGAGAAAAGTGTATGTATCTGAAGTTATTTCAAAATTGAGTATCAGTTAAACTTTTTTTTAAAAGTGGACACAAAACCAGTGGGTAGCATAAAATTGGGCACCACACGAAAATTTTACGATAATTAGTTCATTTTGGGCTTCTATTCTCAACTTAATTCGGTGGTGCTATTTAAATTTTGACTCTGTTAAAAAAAACTCAAAAAAATAGCCTTTAGTCAAAATTTTGAAAAGCGTTCCAAGTAGTCGCTAGAATTTTTCGTACGATGATCACTAGGATTTGCCACAAAATCTAATAGATCATTAAGAATTTTTCAATATTATGGCTAAAAATCCTAACGATCATCATAACTATCTATTAAGGAAAATTCAGACGATTGCCAAGAGCGCTTTCAAAATTCTGGCCGAAGGCTATTTTTCCAAGATTTTTCTTATCGGGTCAAAATTTAAATGGTAATCCTAAAAAGGTCCATTCAGCGTAATCTCAGCAACCTAATTTGTCCAAATGGATTGCACTTGTATGGGTTGAATTTGACACCTCGATCGAGAAAAGATTCATGAGTAGCTTAAAAATAGAGTCGTCAAAATGGACTTAGCATGTGAAGCCAACTCAACCAACCCTCTACTTGTATGGAGTTGGCTAAGAATATTTTCAGCCCATTCAAAGCTAATTCAGTTAGAATTTGGGTAGAAATGGCGGGGGTTAGCCACTATTTAATATGGTATTTGGTTTTTATCCAGTATTTTTAATACTGAGCAAAAATAGCCACTACTCTATTAAAATTAATACGAAAAGATGTTTTTACCCTATCTTCATGAGAGTTATGTAAATATTAAGGACATGGTGTCCTTAGCATTTACACTGCACACATGAAGTTAAGGACGCCATGTCCTTAACATTTACACTGCATATATGAAGTTAAGGACATGATGTCCTAAAGTTTAACAACGGAGGGTGCAAATACATGACACATTGTCCTTAATATTTACACAACATTCATGAAGTTAGGGACACCGTGTTCTTCATATTTACACAACACGCATAAAGTTAAGTACACTATGTCCTTAACATTTACACTGCACACATGAAGTTAAGGCCACCATGTCCTTGACATTTACACTATACATATGAAGTTAAGGACATGAGGTCCTAAGGTTTAACAACAGAAGGTGCAAATACAAGTTAAGAACATTATGTCCTTAACATTTACACTACACACATGAAGTTAAGGACGTCGTGTCCTTAACATTTACACTGCATATATGAACTTAAGGACATGATGTCCTAAAGTTTAACAACGGAAGGTGCAAATATATGACACTTTGTCCTTAATATTTACACAGTATTCATGAAATTAAGGACACCATGTCCTTAATATTTACATAGTACCCATGTCTAGCACAGGATTATTTTCGTCCGGACGGATAAATTTTTATTAAGCACTGGCTAAAAAGTAAATACATTTTAAACAATGGCTAAAAAGTAAAGACATCTCTAATTAGTGGCTAACTGTGCACTTCCCTCTGAATTTAATTGTTCTCCTCAGATGGGTTGCCTGATTAGGCCAAATTGAAAAAGAAAAACTCATAAAAGGATCAATTGATTAAAGAAAATGAGAATAACAATAATAAATCAACCCTAGACTAAATTAAAGTAACGCAAATATCTTTCTTGTACCTTTTAAATTACTTACTTGTTCCTATAAAATTTCTTATCTTTTGCTTGGGATTGGTGAATATGAAATAATCGGTTTTATTTGCTCTAAAATTTATTCATTCAACTCTTCTTTGTTTGGTTATGTCTAAATCATGATAAAATTATTCAGCAAACATTAGAAATAAAGAGTAATGTGATTGAGCTAAGTGTGATTATTAGTTTAAAATCTTCTTCTTCTTCTTCTTCTTTTTTTTTTTTTTTGTATTTTTTTGATTCATACTTATGTAGCTATAAATTTATTTATTTTTCTAATTTTTACTCGTTGTTTTAATGTCAATTGCTTTCCACAATAATTTGAATCTTTTTGATACAAATTACCACTTTAAAAAAAAACTATATTCAAGAGATGAAATAGCTTAAAACCAATGTACCATCAAATATTTTTAAGATTATTGGATTATTTATTATGAACGGATAGTCCTTAATTTCAAACTCAAATAGTTAGATTGAAGTCTGGTTTTTTTAATTTATAAATCATAATGGGCAATTAGGTCAAGAATACTAATAGTTTAAATGACTTATATTTTTTATTACATATTAATGTAATAATACGTACTTATTTTTACGATTCATTACACATAACTTGACAATCAAAGATTTTACTAGATCATTTCGGAGCTCAAATCCTCCATGGGTAGTGATAAATCCATCTCAGAGATTGTCACGATCGAAAATCCACCTAGACGTGATGGCACCTCACCCCAGTACTAGGTAAATCAATGTCACGCCCCGAACCTGGGCCTGGACGTAATACGGCACTTGGTGCCTGACTACATGTGACCGAGCGAACCAACTGGCTGGCTGAATCAACATGTGGTATCATAACATACTGAATGCAGAAGATAAACTAACACATGCCGATATACTGAAAGTCTGGATGATATAAATCAAAGTGCGGAAATGCTAATACAATTCTGAAACATATTTGTAGCCAACATAGCTTAAAATGAAAAGCCTGTGACTCTGTCTAACTGTTACTCTAGTCTAAGAAGCCTCTAATGAAATACTGAAAACATTGACTGTCTGAAAATACTGAAGACTGTAAGGTAATGATAATGCCTTGAAAGAATTGGGATCACCAAATAGCTGGTACGAGAATCCTAGCACTCGGAATCATCAACCTGTAAATCATTACCTGCATTGTGAGATGCAGGCCCCGGGCAAAAGGGACGTCAGTACATTTGAATTGTACTGATATGTAAAGCAACTGAAGGAAAGAATTATAAATGCTGAAACTGAACTAAGCTGATAACTGAGAATTTAGAATTGATAACTGAAATGATAACTATTCAAACTGAAACTGAAATGATAACTGATAATTGATTACTGATAATTGATTACTGATAACTGATAACTGAACTGATAATTGAATGGTAACTAATAATTGAACTGAAAGGAAGTAAGGATATGAATACTCCCTCTTCTGAATGATGAACAACCTGTTTATCTGAAAATTAAACTGCGGCCTCAGGCCCAATATATATATGTATGTATATGTGCACAAGCTGCGGCCTCAGGCCCAAAGATGCATAAAGCATAAATTGCGGCCTCGGGCCCAAATACAGGTCTTCAACATTCAGGAACTGAGAATCAAACTGCAATACATGATAATGAAATACTGAATCACACTGAGTTACATGATACTGGAATACTGGATCACACTGAGTTACATTATACTGGAATACTGAATCATACTGAGTTACATAATACTGGAATACTGAATCCTACTGAGTGATATAATACAGAAATACTGAATAGGACTAGAATGAGACATGTATTCTTGAACTGGTTATGAATACTGAAACTTCAACTGTTTATGACGTGCTGAGTAAGCTATACTGAGACTTAGGGACACCAAACCCAAGTCTATATTGAATACGAACTGAGCTCACAACGTTCAGAATGAAAGTCATGAACGAGTTACGAAGCTAGAGAATAGAAGTTCTACAACTATTCAAGGAACTAGGCTTAGCTATATTTCTGAGGCAATTGATACGTCGTAAAAGAAACGTAATGTAGGGAGAATCATTAACATTCCCAAACATAGAGAGTTAGCCTCAAATACCTTAACTTCCTGCTCTTGAGCATAATACAACATTTGCCAACTGTTTCAACTTCAATCTATATCAATACAAGTCAAAGGGATTTCAAATTAGCAACAATAGTCATGTTTTGGTCACTTAGGCATTTTATCAAACACTCGGTGGCATAAAGCTTCATAGACATTATTAATGGTGTCTCTACACCCAATAACCCATTCTCTTGCTCCTAGATAAATTCTAAAGTCTCAAACGGTTATAATAAATATCATTCTTCTTCACCCATAAGATAAACAACACCTTTAACCAATAATCCACAATCAACAAGCCAAACCTATAATTGGTCATGCTTTTCTATCAAACCCATCAACTCATATCTCATGAATTAGGGTTTAAAATCATTAAACCAATACTAGAATCAATTAGAGGGTGAAGACATTACCTTCTTAACGTTCAACCTTCTTGAATTCGAGTTCTAGGGTTCCTTCTCTCAACAATGATGCCCCAATCAAATATCTAATGATTTGGAGGATTTACCCATGTTAATAAGATGTTGAAAAATTGAATTAACTTAGAATCACCATTAGAACTTACCTTGGGTGGTGGAAGGACCCTTAAGAACTTACCTTGGGTGGTGAATTAACTTCCAAGTACCCTAACATCTAAGTAAACACCAACTAAGACAAATTGAAACTAAAAATGCAAAAAAGACCATTTTTGTTATTTTCCTTATTTATTCCCTTAACTAATATGAAATTAAATCCTAAACAAATGCCAAGTGTATTTTTTGTATTTTTCATATGAATTAAAATGCACAATTAAAATGCAAACAATTAACATAAAATATCATAAAAAATCCACAAAATCTGCAAAATAACGAAAGAAATCATTTTGTTTGAATTTTTGGGAGTAGTTCATATAGGGCAAAAATCACGTGCTCACAGCTGCCCCTCTTTGCTCGGAAACATGAAGAGTTTTCATGCAAAGATAAGTGAGCAAAAACGAGCGATTTTTGCCCGTTTGAATATTCAGTGTGAAGCATTTTTGAAAAGATTTGACCGCACCCTGCTTCCGAGGTTGCCTACATATCCTTGGCTAAAAAGGAATCAAGTCAGTGTAGTTCAGGAAGATCTGGTAGCTGGGACTACCATGAAGCTGTGGTTTCATTGTTGCTGCTACTGCTGTTACTGCTTAATGACCTCCTTATTACACCGTGTCAAAATAAAAAGAAGCTAGCCTAAGCTATGAATTACAAAAAGGTCCTATCTATGTCTTCAAACTTGCTCTTGTGTTGCCTTGAATTTGTATTCTTCCAATGGAATTCTTGCGTTGTTGCCTTGTATTATGATCGGAGATGTTTTGCCATTCCTCCGAGTGATACTTGACTGCTGAAGTTTGACATATGTGCCTCTATTCTTCAGGCGGGCTCCTGACTGTGATGCTTGAAAAGTATTCCCTTGTTCTCCAGGTGGGCTCCTGACTGCAACACTTGAAAAGTATTCCCTTGTTCTCCAGGTGGGCTCCTGACTGCGACAAAATAGACAAACAAAGAATATTTTCTGCCTCAGTTTGGTGACTGGGCACATCATGTCATCCAATATTAAAAGCTAAAATTTGAATTGTACTTCCCTTGTTCTCCAGGTGGGTGCCTGACTGCTGAAACTTGAAAAATATTCCCTTGTTCTCCAGGTGGGCTCCTGACCGGTGAACTTGAAACGTATTCCCTTGTTCTCCAGGTGGGCTCCTGACTGCAACAAATAAAGAAAACAAAGAACATTTTCTGCCCCAGTTTGGTGACTGGGTACAGATGTGAATGTTAAATTGAATTATTCTACCAAGAATGTGAAAGCTAAGTCCTATTATCCAGGAAGGTCCTGATAACTCCTAACAATTACGAACCTAAGCTATATCTTCTAAAGGTATTACTCCCACTACATTTGTTGTCTGAAAGGTCTTAAACTACTTCCCATTATCCAGGCGGGTCCTCACAACTTCTAGTTAAAAGACAGTTTTAACCTAAGCTATATCTACTGAAGGTACGACTTTCACTATATTTTGTTATCTAAGCAGACCTTAAAACTACGTCCCATTATCCAGGAGGGTCCTGCAAATAAAAATTCAAGTCTTATCTTAAGTGTGCCAATTCTACGGCTGAATTATACTATCCTACAACAGTATCTTATTACCTAAGGAGATCTTAAAACTGTGTCCCATTATTCAGGAAGGTCCTGACAACTCCTAATTAAATCCTATCTTAGATAACCTATGTTCTTTAGGATACATTTGTGCTAAATTATGCTACTCATGATTGTTTTGAAATTTAAACTAAGTCCCATTTTCCAGGAGGGTCCTGAGAGTTTCCAGTCATACCTGTTTGGGTGCTACCTTTTCTTACGGAGGGTTTCTCCGAAATGAACAAAAATTTTGCCCCTGTTTCAATCAAAGAAAAATCTTGTCAATTTTAAAAATGGTGGCTAGTTTCTGGCATTCTTGCTAGGTACATCCCTGCTGCTGGGCTTTACTCCGTCCCGCTTTCCTAGACTTGCCTTGAACCCCCTTCGACTTCCTGACCGAATTTCAACCCCTTGATTCTGATGACCCAAGTGTTCTATCCCATATTGTTGTTTTTGTGTTTCTGACCCCTCTTTTGAAACGTCGCTTCTTCCCCACAATTATCCGATTAATCCACCGATGAAACTTCCAGTGGTCCTTTATGACTTACTTTGCTTTTGACATCTTTGATATATTCTGGCCCTGTCTGTACAACTAGGAAGCTGGTAGTTAGCCTTGACATTCCTTCCTTTTGTTTCGAACAGAACTGACACTGAAACATCTTAAAGATAGACCTCGAAAGAATGAAATGCAATGACCTCGAGGGTTAAGGATAAAGAGAATCCAAGAACGGATGATTTGTAATGAAGAAAGAAGAGAATGAGACTTATCTGAATGGAACTGCTGGTACCATTGAGCATGCCATGCATTTTGGATTAACTAGCCCAGTCTGTCTAACCGATCAACTTTCGATTGCCACATTTGTTGTTCCGGACTTTCATAACTTGATTTCCACCCAAACCCAAACCTTGCTCGTTCTGCAATGTCATGAGCAGCTTTTGACCACAGACTTGTCTCATTTGCCTGTCTGAAAAACTCACCTTCGCCTTACGGTGCCCGTGAGGGTTTTCACCAATAAGACTCTCTCGTTTTTTTATTTCTCTCAACTCGCTTCACCTTACGGTGCCCGTGAGGGTTTTCACCAATAAGACTCTCTCATTTTTATCATTTTTCTTGCACCGGAGTGTTGCCCCTGACGTGAATCACTTTTACTTGCTCGTATTGGCACTTCCTGAAGATTGATCAGAAGGTCTTTCTTTGGACCGTAATGCAGGCATTTGGACGGGGTTAGGAAGAAAGGGTATCAAAGGCTCTAAAAAAATTGACGTGGGTTCACAACTACAACTTTCGGAATCAAATTCCTTGCACAACCAAAACTGCTGCCCCAGTTTCTTTCATGGGGACTTTTGGGATTTTGTTTTGGTGTGACTGAACCTCAGGGAGAGGCTGCCTACGTACCCTTTCGGGATCAAGTCAAACGTAGTTCAGGTCATAGAAATTACTTTGTTGTTGCAATCTTTTCTTTTCTTCTACTTTCTTTCCTTTCTTTTCATTTCTTTTCCTTTCTTTTCTTTTTCATTTCTTTCTTTTTTTTTTCTTTTTGCCTTCTTTTTTCTCTTTTTTTTTCTTTCTTTTCTTCTTCTTTTCCTTTTCTTTTCTTTTGGCCTGTGTTTTCTTGTTTCTTCACTGATTTTCCTTGATCGAGCTTTCGAGTTGTTATTGATTCCGAAAGAGGGGTACAAAAGAAAGCAAATGAGGCTCAAAGGGATAACAAAGGATAAAGTGTTTGGATAGCAGAACAAAATGCCTTCGTCATTTCAATCTCAAAAATATGCCAAATACAATAAAGTACAATTAAATCAAGAAATCATACATAGTATCGCTTGACTGCATCAGAATTGATAGCCATTTCTATACATTTTCCTTCCACATCTGTCAAATATAATGCGCCGTTGGACAACACTTGGTTACAACAAATGGCCCCTGCCAGTTCGGGGTGAACTTTCCTTTTGCTTCAGCCCAATGAGGTAAGATACGCCTCAACACCAATTGCCCTACTTCAAACTTCCGCGGACGCACTTTCTTGTTATATGCTCTTGCCATTCTCTGTTGGTACAACTGACCGTGGCATACTGCTGCCAATCTCTTTTCATCAATCAAACTTAGTTGCTCCAATCGGGCTTTAACCCATTCAACATCATCAATTTCCGCCTCGGCAATAATCCGAAGGGACGAGATTTCAACCTCTGCGGGTATTACTGCCTCAGTGCCATACACCAGTTAATAAGGAGTCGCCCCTACTGAAGTGCGGACAGTAGTGCGATAGCCTAAAAGGGCGAAAGGTAACTTCTCATGCCATTGCCTGGGCCCTTCTACCATCTTCCGAAGTATTTTCTTGATGTTCTTGTTTGCTGCTTCGACCGCTCCATTCGCTTTAGGACAATATGGGGTGGAATTGCGGTGCGTGATCTTAAACTGCTGACATGTCTCTGCCATCAAATGACTGTTGAGATTGGCCCCATTGTCCGTGATGATTACCTTCGGGATCCCAAACCGACAGATGATATTCGAATGCACAAAATCGATCACTGCCTTCTTGGTCACAGACTTGAAAGTTTTCGCTTCAACCCACTTAGTGAAATAATCAATAGCTACCAGAATGAACCTGTGCCCATTTGACGCTGCTGGCTCGATCGGCCCAATGACATCCATTCCCCAAGCAACGAACGGCCATGGTGCCGACATTGTATGCAATTCAGACGGTGGAGAATGAATCAAATCTCCATGTACCTGACATTGATGACACTTGCGCACGAAACTGATGCAATCCCGTTCCATAGTAAGACAATAATAACCCGCTCGGAGAATCTTCTTTGCCAACACATATCCACTCATATGAGGTCCACAAACTCCCGCATGTACCTCGGCCATGATAACTGTAGCCTGTTTAGCATCCATGCATCTCAATAATCCAAGATCTGGAGTTCTCTTGTATAACACTCCTCCACTGAAGAAAAAGCCGCTTGCCAAGCGTCGAATTGCTCTCTTTTGATCTCTTGTAGCCTGTGCTGGATACACTCCCATCCGGAGGTATTCTTTGATATCATGGAACCACGGTTCACCATCAAGTTCTTCTTCCACCATATTACAATAGGTATGCTGATCTCGGACCTGAATTTGTAACGGGTCCACATAAGCCTTATCTCGATGATGCAACATTGAGGCCAAAGTGGCCAAAGCGTCGGCAACCTCATTGTGAATCCTTGGAATATGCCTGAAATATATTGATTGAAACCGTTGACAAAGTTCATGCAAACACTGCCGGTATGGTATGAGCTTCAAATCTCATGTCTCCCATTCACCCTGAATCTGGTGTACCAGAAGATCCGAGTCACCCATGACCAAGATTTCCTGGACACCCATGTTTATAGCCAATCTCAAACCCAAGATACACGCCTCGTATTCAGCCATGTTATTGGTGCAATAGAAACGAAGTTGAGCAGTAACAGGGTAGTGTTGCCCTGTCTCAGAAATCAGTACTGCTCCTATCCCGACACCCTTGGCATTGGCAGCTCCATCAAATAACAGTTTCCATCCTGGCTTCTCGACTTGTTCTAATTCTTCAACATGCATTATCTCCTCATCGGGGAAGTATGTTTTCAAAGGTTCATATTCATCATCAACTGGATTCTCGGCCAAATGATCAGCCAGCGCTTGTGCTTTCATTGCAGTCCGGGTCACATAGACAATATCAAATTCTGTAAGCAAAATTTGCCACTTCGCTAGCCTTCCTATGGGCATGGGCTTCTGAAAGATGTACTTCAACAGGTCCAACCGAGAGATGAGATAGGTGGTATATGTTGACAAGTAATGTTTCAACTTCTGCGCTACCCAGGTTAAGGCACAACACGTCCTCTCAAGCTGAGTGTACTTCACCTCATACGATGTGAACTTCTTGCTGAGGTAGTAAATCGCCTGCTCTTTCCTTCCTGTGATGTCATGCTGCCCCAGTACACAACCAAAAGAGTTATCCAAAACTGTCAGATACAGGATCAAGGGTCTTCCCGGCTCCGGCGGGACCAACACAGGTGGACTAGCCAAATACTCCTTAATCTTGTCAAATGCTGCTTGACATTCATCTGTCCATCTAACTGCAGCATCTTTCTTTAGCAGCTTAAAGATGGGCTCGCAAGTCGCAACCTGCTGATGTAATTCAACCTGCCAAGCAAACTCATCACCTCTTTCTTGTTCCTTGGCGGCGGTAGCTCCTGAATGGCTTTGATCTTGGACGGGTCTAACTCAATACCGCGCCGACTTACCACAAACCCCAACAACATCCCAGATGGGACTCCAAACGCACACTTTGCTGGATTAAGTTTGAGGTTGTACCTGCGGAGTCTCTGGAAGAATTTCCTCAAGTCCTTGACATGGTCACATTGTTTCCTCGACTTTATGATCACGTCGTCTACATAGACCTCAATTTCCCGATGTATCATGTCATGGAACATGGTGGTCATCGCCCTCATATACATTGCCCCGGCATTCTTCAACCCAAATGGCATGACCCTATAACAATACGTTCCCCAAGGAGTGATGAATGTCGTCTTTTCCGCATCTTCTTCATCCATCAAAATCTGGTGATAGCTCGCATAACAATCCACGAAGGAACCAATCTCATGTTTGGCACAATTGTCAATCAATATATGGATGTTTGGCAGTGGGAAGTTGTCTTTTGGACTTGCTTTATTGAGGTCACGGTAATCTACGCACACTCTGGTCTTTCCATCCTTCTTTGGCACAGGCACAACAGTGGCTAACCAGGTGGGATACCGCGTGACCCGGATGACCTTTGCCTCAAACTGCTTGGTGACCTCTTCTTTGATTTTCACACTAATGTCTGTTTTAAATTTCCTTAGCTTCTGCTTGACAGGAGGGCGTGCTGGGTCGGTGGGCAATTTGTGGACCACCAAATCAGTGCTTAAACCCGGCATGTCGTCATATGACCATGCAAAAACATCTTTGTACTCAAACAGTGCTTTAATTATCTCTTCTCTGAGCTGCGGTTCCAAATGGACACTTATTTTCGTTTCCCGCACATTCTCCTGATCCCCTAAATTGATTGCCTCTGTGTCATTCAGATTAGGTTTGGGTTTTTCTTCAAAATGGCTTAATTCTTTACTGATTTCCTCAAAAGCTTCCTCATCATCATATTCTATTTCGTCATCACACTCAATTTCTTGTATTATTATGTCTGAGTTAGATTGGCATTTAAGACTGGGCCGAAGACTCCTTATGCATGACATATCACTGAAACCAGCGTAAAAGGGACTGTACAAGAAAGAAAAGAAAGACAAAATAAAAACTATCAGGAATGAAAAAGGAGGGAAATTGCATTTCATTAATATTTAAGATAACAAGGTTTAACTCATCCAAACGGACGGAACATAGCATCCGAATTACAACCTTGGAAATAATCCAGATTAAATTGAAAGGAAATCAAAACTAACTACCAAGACTCCCTCCGGGTAGGAAGGGGAGTTGCTTCCCAATTGTTAAGCTTTGCCTGGGGCCCCACGAACTGAACATCTGCCTTGCTTGGACCTTCTCCGGCCTCCAACACATTCACCTCATCAAACAACTTTTCAAACCTTTCGATCAGCTCCTTGTCGGGATCAACCACACCACTGGGCATTACCGTTGCTAGGCGCTTTTTAGTACCAGGCCTGACAAAGGAACGGGAGAGGCGGGGGATAGGTTTTGGAAGGGTCCATGCTTTCTTTTTCATTTTTCTAGCTCGCCTTATGTCTGCAGCAGTGGGTTTGAAGCCTAAGCCAAAAGTATCCAGGTTTGCGGGAAGAGATACCGGCTGTACGATGCCTTGTAAAGAAGCACCCAAGCCTTTTCCAGGTACAAATCCGTTCTTCAGCATTTCCGACGCAACCATGACGGATGCAGCAGCTACCTTTGGCACAGGAATACAACTCCCCTTCCGGGATCTTTTCAACCGATACTGTATCAAAGACTTGATAAACCCATGGACCTTTGTCGTCCTCAGCTTCTATGAAAGGCACGATGGCACCACCCAGAGTACACGAGCTATCTTCCCCATGCACCACAATCTCTTGCCTGTCCCACTCAAATTTAACCATCTGGTGCAAGGTAGATGGCACTGCTTTTGCTGCATGGATCCAGGGTCGGCCTAACAGGAGATTGTAAGAGACGACCACGTCGAGCACCTGGAACTCCATAGTAAATTCAACTGGACCTATCGTCAGTTCCAACACTATATCCCCAACTGTGTCCTTTCCTCCTCCATCAAATCCTCGCACGCAAATACTATTCTTGTGGATTCTCTCACTGTCCACCTTTAACTTTTCCAGGGTGGAGAGAGGACAGATGTTTGCACTGGACCCGTTATCAACCAACATCCGGGTGACCACAGAGTCATCACATTTCACCGTGAGGTAGAGCGCTCTATTATGCTCAATGCCTTCCAAAGGCAGTTCATCATCAGAAAATGTAACCCTGTTGACTTCAAAAATCTTGTTTGCTATTTTCTCTAAATGGTTCACAGAAATCTTATCAGGAACATGGGCTTCATTCAAAATTTTCATCAATGCCTGGCGGTGCTCATCTGAGTGGATCAGTAATGATAGCAATGAGATTTGTGCCGGGGTCTTTCTCAATTGTTCTACAATGGAATAATCTTGTGCCTTCATCTTCTTCAAGAATTCTTCTGCCTCTTCCTCAGTTACAGCTTTCTTTACTGGTACTGGATTATCTTTGGTGATTTTAGCCTTTCTCAGCTCGTCAGGAGCAAAGCATCTTCCTGAGCGAGTCAGCCCATGGGTTTCACAAACTTCTTCCTTAACTTCCTTCCCTTTATACGTCACTGTCACTTGGCCGTAATTCCATGGGACGGCCTTTTCACTGATTACTGGTAACTGAGTCACTGGCTTGATGACAACCGGCTCTGCGCGAGCCCCTTTTACGATCACAACGGGCTTGACAGCTGCCCCCGACACTACCACTTTAGCTGGTTCTTGTTTTTCTGCAACACTGCTCAAAAGCTCCTTCTTTACCACCAAACTGGTTTGATAACTGTCTCTTCTACCTTGATCAATGCTCTCCCCTTTGCTAGTTTCTCATTTGATCTATCCTCACTAGCCCTTATCATCATTACGGTTTGTGAAGGCTTCTTATGCTCTCCCTTCTGGACTAGCTCAATCATATGGGTCTCGTGATGGGTTGGCAATGGATTTTGGGTGATGTTAGGCGTTTCTGGGGCTTGCACTTCAATTCGGCGAGTGTCAACGAGCTCCTGGATGGCCGTTTTCAAATGGCAGCATTTTTCTGTGTGGTGTCCCGGAGCACCTGAGCAATACTCACAACTCACAGAGTGGTCCAGATTCCTTGGGGAAGGATTTGGCAATTTGGATTCAATCGGACTCAACATGCCCAACTGTCTCAATCTGTGGTACAAGCTGGTGTAAGATTCACCCAATGGAGTGAAAGTCCTCTTCTTTTGTAGCCTTTCGTTTTTAAATGCAGGGTTAGGTCGAAAACCGGTTCTAGTGGGATTTCTGTTGGTTCTTGAGGGTGGGTAGGTGCTTTGAGCTGGGTAAGTATTTTGTGGGGTGGGTGCGCGCCATTGCGCATGGGTAGGAGGTTGGGGGTATGTCTGGGCATGGTGGACAGAGAAATTGGGGACAGGAGGTGGGTAATAGTGCTGCGGTGGGCCATATGGGGTGTGTGGGTAGGTTTGGGGGTGAAGGCGAGGTTGGTGATAATATGGTGATGGACCCCTAGACCAAGCTCTCGATTCCACTACTGCAACATCTTCTTTCTTCTTCTTTCCCAATACCCAACCAGTGTCGCTCTGAATAGCCTGGGTAGTTGCTTTGATTGCCGAATAGCTCATAATCTTGTTCGACTTAAGACCCTCTTCCACCATACTTCCCATTTTCACTACCTCGTTAAAGGATTTTCCCACTGCTAACACCAGGTGACCATAGTAGGTAGGCTCCAAAGCCTGCAGGAAATAGTCAACCATCTCGCTCTCCTTCATTGGAGGATCGACTCTTGCGGCCTGCTCTCTCCATCGGAAATCGTATTCTCTAAAGCTTTCCCCAGGCTTCTTCTCAATTTTAGTCAGTGACAGGCGGTCCGGGACAATTTCGAGATTATTTTGAAAATGACATGCAAATGCTTAGGCCAGGTCGTCCCAAGTGTACCATCGAGCATGATCCTGTCATGTTTACCACTCCAAGGCTGCTCCACTTAGACTTTGACTAAAGTAAGCCAACAATAACTCATCCCGTCCCCCAGCTGCTCTCATTTTGCTGCAGAACCCCCTTAAATGGGCCACCGGATCGCCATGTCCATTATATAAGTCAAACTTGGGTAGCTTGAATCTTGTTGGCAACTGGACATCAGGAAACAGGCACAGGTCCTTGTAGGCTACACTCACTTGACCTCCGAGACCCTGCAAATTTCTGAATGACTGTTCTAAGCTCTTAACCTTCCGTATCATTTCCTCTTGCTCAGGGTTTTTGGGAGGCTTTTCTTCTTCAGCTGAGAGATCAAGACGGGGAGTGTAAGGGCATGGCTCTGGTGGTTTAAAAGTGGCTTCGGGTGGGTAATACTGGTTGTCATGGGTTTGGAACAAAGGTTCGCTAGAAGACCTGTGTAATGCGACAGGTGGGGGAGCCACAAACACAGGAGTAGTTGGCGGTGGAGGGCATGTAATTTGTTTGGGTTGTGGAGGTGGTGGTGTTTGAGAGGTGGTTCCGTAGTACTGCTGGTAAGTAGGGAAAGTCGGAGATGAGTTCACTGTGGGAGGATCTTGAGGCTGAGCTAGTGGTGGGATGTAGGTGGGGTTAGCAGGATAGACTGGTGGTGGATGTCCCTTTGACCAGGCGTGGTACATCTCGGCCATTTGTTGCTTCAGTTTATACATCTCCTCCTTCATTGCATTAACGTCCACTACTTCCTCCTCCCTAGACGGGTCGACAATGCTTGCTTCTAATTCCTGGTTGACCATGTTTGACTTATCCTTAGAGCGGGTGTTGTAGGGATGGGTTGCCAGAATGCCAGTCAACTTAACCACTTGCCTGAACTCATCAACAATAACTTGTTAGCAGTTAGGGCATTAACAGATAGATGACCGCACATTGGGGAATGAATGCACCTAAGCAATTAACCATTTCTATTATGTCTTTGCTTGGTTGCACGCATCATCCCGACTTTTCCTTATTTCTATGTGCCACTTCCTTTTGTTTTTCTTGCTTCTTGCCGCTCCCTCTTGTTGCATTTTCTCTCTTATTTTTCTGGGTTTTATTTGGTTACGGTCCAATCCTATGTAGATTGCCTACGTATCATGACCCCGCATGAATCAGACCGAGCGCAGTTCGTGAAGAATAAATGTAAAGTAGAAGCAAAATATTTTTGGGAATTTAAATTTTATTGATAGCAACTACGTCTATTACAAAGACTCAAAACTGACAAATTAAACAACTAACAAACTCTAATGCAGAAAAGAACTACAGACTCCACCATCCCTATTCTACTTTAAATGAAAATACAGACTCAAGCAACTGACTGACTTTTAAGGAAATACAGACTCCAGTAGAAAAGGAAATACAGACTCAAATGACCAACTCTAGTAGTAAAGGAAATACAGACTCAAAAGACAATCATGAATACATTAAAGCTCCTGGTGCTCGCGGGACATCGTTCGGTCTCGCCGCAGGCCTATATGCAAGTTCCCCTTGAAGTCTGTCCAGGTCACTCATTATCTGCTTCACAAATATCATCACTGATGCAAAGAAGGTGGTACGGGTCATGTTTTTGCACACTTGGCATTTCCTAGTAATGGAGTGAGCAACGGTTAAGATTCTCTCTCTGATTCTGCCTTTTTCTTGAAGCAACCGCCCTATCTGTTGGGCCCTAGCCTCCAAAGTTTGCTCGGCTACCTGGTTTTGTTCCTGGAGTTGTTGCAAGTCCATTTCTAATTGTGCCAATGCCGTGTAGCAGTGTTCTCTTTCAACTTTGAATTCTTTTGCCTGTTTGATCATTCTGTTCTCTGCGGCAATGACCTTTTTCTTTAATCCTGTGACCTCATTATCGTATTCTTCTTTTAACTGCTTAACCATGCGGGCCCGTTCTTCCGCGTTTTTAGCCAATTGTTTTCGAACCCCAGCTAATTCCTTTTCTGCTTTGTTGAGATCAAAACTGTAGTCATTCACTTTTTGCCTTAGATTTTCTATAAGTTTTGCATCTTTGGCACTGCTGACGGGATTTTCAGCCGCTATCTTCATCTTTTGGATATGGGCTCGTAAGGCTTCATTCTCTTTAGCCAATTTCTTTCTCTCACCCTCATCAGCCGCGGCTTGCACGCTGTTTTCAAACTTGAAGCCTTGGACCTGTTTTTCCAACGCTCCTATGCGGGCCCTGTATTCATTTTCTTTAGCTAACCAAGCCCACTGTTCTTGCGATGATTCAGCAAAATCCTGAATGTGAGGTCTTTTAGCTGGCCTCTCATGCTCATATTCTCTCCTATACCAAGCAAGGTATCCTAGCGACACTTCGCCTTTGGCCCGATCCTGTATGCAAGTATCCGCTTTTAAGTATTGGCATTCGTTCCAGAGCTGGCGGACTTTGGCTTCAGGAAATTGTCCGTCAGGGCTAATTTCAACTACCTGAGCACTGAGATCGCCGTCTTTTGGCACTATTTGGCACCCCCCGAGTTGCCTTAAAACCCGATACGGAGCATAAGGCTGGATGCTCTTAAGACCCATCAAAAGGAAGTGCGGCCCCGTTGCTGGCATATATATGATTTCATCGACGGGCAACCATCCAAATGTCCACTCTATTTGACTAGCAGTGAGGGACCGAAAGTATGATGTCCAGCCCGTGAATCCTTCGGGCAAGCTAATCCCCTTAATCCTTGTGTAAAACTCCTCTATACATGTTTTCTTTGTAGACCCATAACTCAGGAACTGAGGACGATGGCACAAGTGTTCGGCCATCCACATTTGCAACAAGAGATTGCACCCCTCAAAGAAGTCTCCTCTGGCTTTGCAGGCTGTAAGAGCGCGGAAGATTTCGGCTAATATCATGGGCGCAAGAGTGCTTTTTGCTTGAGTGAGTAGAGTGCTGACGACCCCGGCTATTTTTATGTCAATGCTCCCGTCTTTCCTTGGAAATACCAGAAGCCCCAAAAAAAATCACCATAAAAGCAAAACGTCTGTGCTCCTCCCATTTTTGGCGGTTCCCCTTGCTACATATCTTATTTTCCGGGTTGTTGAAACCTCCTATGTGGCCATATCTGTGATATATGAAGTGTGGAGTACAAAAGTCGTTCGCCAAATCTGCGTTGTGGACCGTCCTGCTTATCTTCAGGGAGTCTAAAAATCTGTGCACAACTACAATTCTCGGGGCAACCAAGTACTTGTGCTTTAAAGGAACCTCATCTTTTCCGATGCGTTGAGAAAGGGCAGATGTATAGAACCTTTCAACGAGATAGTGCTTTTTCAACTCTCTCAAAATGGAATCTATTCCAAACATATATGCCATGGTTCCTTACTTCGACAGGGTACAAATATCTAAATTTGATATTTTTAGATACTTTTTCAGACCTATTGCCAATACTAAGTAGCAGTCAAAAATTTGTATCCATTTTTCATGATGACCCCATACCAAGAGCTAACATCATATAACCCAATTGAGACATTGTGGAATAGGCTAAACCTCTCTTGATAGTTTTTTTTTGAATAATTACCGGCCAAAAATATCTTTTAATTCCAAAAATACTAATTACTTTTGTAATGGCAATTGGAATGATATTAACTCCTATTTATTCATTATCTATGTCACGCCAGATGTTCTATGGATACAAGCTATTTAATGCCCCGAAGGATTCTTTTTTTGATTCTGGGCCGTGAGAGTTATTTCTTTCGATCTCCATCTTTTTACCCGTAATAGGTATTGGTATATACCCGGATTTCGTTCTTTCATTAGCAGTTGACAAGGTCGAAGTTATTCTATCTAATTTTTTTTATAGATAATTTGGATGACTGAAAT
Source organism: Nicotiana attenuata (assembly GCF_001879085.1). NCBI lineage: Eukaryota > Viridiplantae > Streptophyta > Magnoliopsida > Solanales > Solanaceae > Nicotiana > Nicotiana attenuata. Next base: position 154,266 of record NW_017673032.1, read on the forward strand.
AAAAAAACCTATGTTTGTTTTGAAAAACATTCTTGGACAATGAAAAAAAGTCCGGTCATTTCCTCTAGTGTCGGGGTTAACTCAAAGTCCGAGAAATGGAAGACGTTATGTGTCGGGTCCCAACATGTGACCAATGCTCTGATGATGTCTCCTCGAGGCACAATCTCCAACAAACCGGTAAGCCCTTTCAAATATTTTTTGACTTCATCTTGCCCTTCTCCTCCTAAGTCGTTCCACCACAGACGCAATTCCAAAGGGATTTTATGCATGATTGAAAAAGGTTCATTTTGGGGCGTGCTCATCCTGCACATTTATTAAGGTGATTTAATCACTTATTTTGACCTAACAAGGAAAAATGACACTATTTTTGTTCAAATTTCCAATTTAAAACAAATGGCCGGTTTTGCAGTTACGACCTTTCAGCACTTCGGGGAGAAGATTTTAAGGTTGTGCCTGCTAACCGTTGAAATTGACTCAGGGTGGCTGTTCTTGCAAAAACAGCCTTCCGGCGCCCTTTTTGGGGCCATTCGACTTATTTTAAACAAGAATGGCGGCACCCGACTTATTCATGACGAAATTAAAAAAAATT
>NW_017673033.1:0-14404 GCF_001879085.1 Nicotiana attenuata
GGAATCTGATAAGTGAGATCTCGAGTAAGTGTTTACATAATCTTCTTCTGTCCGAAGAAATGATTCATCGAAATAATGAGTCACCATTGATATCGACACATCTGAGATCGCCAAATGCTCGGGAGTTCCTCTATTCAATCCTTTTCCTTCTTCTTGTTGCTGGATATCTCGTTCGTACACATCTTCTCTTTGTTTCCCGGGCCTCTAGTGAGTTACAGACAGAGTTCGAAAAGGTCAAATCTTTGATGATTCCATCATCTATGATTGAGTTGCGAAAACTTCTGGATAGGTATCCTACATCTGAACCGAATTCTTTCTGGTTAAAGAATCTCTTTCTAGTTGCTCTGGAACAATTAGGAGATTCTCTAGAAGAAATACGGGGTTCTGCTTCTGGCGGCAACATGCTTGGTCCCGCTTATGGGGTCAAATCAATACGTTCTAAGAAGAAAGATTGGGATATCAATCTCATCGAGATCATCGATCTCATACCAAATCCCATCAATCGAATCACTTTTTCGAGAAATACGAGACATCTAAGTCATACAAGTAAAGAGATCTATTCATTGATAAGAAAAAAAAAACGTGAACGGGGATTGGATTGATGATAAAATAGAATCCTGGGTCGCGAACAGTGATTCGATTGATGATGAAGAAAGAGAATTCTTGGTTCAGTTCTCTGTACCGATCCCTCAGACTCTACCGAGTTTGTCCGTGAGTTGTGAGACCTATGTAACCTAGTGCTCTGATACCAACTTGTCACGACCCGAATTTCCCACCCTCGGGAGTCGTGATGGCGCCTACTATTAGGAGCTAGGAAAGCCAATTATTTATTACCTCTTTTAGCAAACCTCGACATTTTTAAAAACAACGAAACATTTAATAGAAAAGCGGAAGTCTTAAATATAAATAAACTGAAAGCAATGTGGAAGTTCAATACAACTCTACCCAAGAACTGGAGTCACAAATTCACGAACATCCAGAGAATGCTAAATACAGTGTCTGAATAAAAACATATTTTTGTTTGTTCCGGTACAAAGAATAACAAACTAAAATAAAGATAGAAGAAACTCCGGGCCTGCGGACGTCAGCAAGGCTACCTCGGTGTCTCTGGACTGAAGTCAGCTCCCAAATCTACTATTGCTGTCCAAAAGCTGCTCCGGCACCGTGATCTGTGCAAAAAGATGCACAGAGTGTAGCATCAGCACAACCGACCCCATGTGCTCGTAAGTGCCTGGCCTAACCCCGACGAAGTAGTGACGAAGCTAGACCGGACTACCAAACAAACCTGTGTAGTTCAATATATATGTATGCAATATAAAGGTATATAGAAATCAACCAGTCAAGAGGGAGGAGAGCATGCTGTAGGGGCTGTAACAGTTCAGGTATAAAATCAATAAATAAGGAATGAAATAGTACAACTACAATATCAACGAGAGTAGAAAATCAACAGTTGCACGGCACCATCCTTCGTGTTTTTACTCTCGTTCTCACCAAAACAATCATATAAAGTGCACGACATCACCCTTCGTGCTTTACCTCACAAAATGATGGCACAGAATGATCCTTCGTGCATAACACTCACATCATGGCACGGAATGTCCCTTCGTGCATTAGTAATCATATCATGGCACGGAATGTTCCTTCGTGCATTAGTTTTCATTTCACAATCGTGCACGGCATCACCCTTCGTGCTTTATCACTCGTCCTCACCCAAAAAACAATCACAAACAATGGGGCGAGGGAATAGACAAATAAAATAGGAACCCCGGCAAGGGAACAATAACAACAATTTCAACATCCCGGCAAGGGAGAAAAGTCTACCAAACAGCAAAACATCCCGGCAAGGGAATAATCAATAACTCATTAGCTTTCTTTCATTTCTTACTTCACATCTCACTTTATCACTTGAGCCAATGCTCCCAAGAATTTTACGATTCATAATTTCCTTTTTCATACTCTTCCATCGCATAGGAATCATCAACTAAGCAAGGAAAAGCACAACAAGATAAGAATAAACACAACATAAGGACTCGCGGTCATGATAGAAACCAGTGTATAGATACTCGTCACCATGCCCATACACCGTACTCGACAATTAGCAAGTAGCAAACAAGACTCAACTCCTATTCCCTCAAGCTAAGGTTAAACCAAACACTTACCTCAACTTCCACAGCTAAATCAATCCACAACGACCGCCTTCCCTCTCGAATTCGGCTCCAACTCAATCAAATCTATGAAATAACGACTTTACAACATTAATATAAGCTACACAAATCAAACCCAATGCCTAAATATAGTTTTCTAAGCTTTCTTCCCAAAATTCCAAAAATCGACCCCGGGCCCGCTTGGTTAAAACCCGAGGTTCGAACCAATTTCATATCACCCATTGCCCCAGGAGCCCGAATATATAGTTTGTTTTCCAATCCGACCCCAAAACGAGGTCTAAATCAAAGAAAATTGAAAAGCCCTAATTCTACCCATCTCCCCCAATTTCAACCCTAATCTATGTGATTTTAATGAAGAAAAATGAAGGAAATAAGTGGGGATTTACTAACCCAAGTGGTCTTGAAGAATGGGGGCTTCAATGAACTCCTAGAAGCTTGGGGAAGAAGAGAGCTCGTGAGAATTAGAGTTAAACCCGTAGCTACTGTTTTGAACATTTTAAAAAAAATCACTGGGCGGAATTACTCTATGCGTTCGCGACAGGGAGGGTCGCGTTCGCGAAGAAGGGAGGCTGGCAAGCATCGCGTTCGCGAGTGGAGGGCTGCGAACGGGTAGAGTAAAATACTGGGGTCCAGGATCTGGGCCTACGCGAACGCGTGAAAAGGTACGCGAACGCGTTGAAGGGAGCAGCAGAGCTATGCGTTCGCGAACAGCTCAATGCGAACGCGAAGAGGGACCTACTGGGGTCCTGAACTTGGCTTACGCGATCGCGATAATAGGGATGCGAACGCGAAGAAGGGCAGACTTTGAAGCTATGCGAACGCGAAGGGGCATTGCGAACGCGATGAAGAAATTCACTGTTCACCTGCTGCAATTTTTCTGCAATTTCCTAAGTTTCAAAACCATCCCGAACATCTCCAAAAACACTCCCGAGCCCTCGAGGCTCCTAACCACTCACACACACTAACTCAACCACATCCTACGAACTTAACCGTGCGATCAAATCGCCAAATTATCATCAAAAACGAGGAATCAAGTCTCAAAATCATCACTTTTTCATCTAACCTCATAAACTATCATTTTTAGAGATTTAGGTCCGAGACACGTCAAATGACGTCCGATTTCAATCAAATTTCACAGAAAGCGCTTAAACCACATGTAAGACCTGTACCGGGCGCCGGAACCAAAATACGGGCCCGATACCAACACGTTATAAGCCATTTTCACTTCAAATTTCTTTAAAAATATCAAAAAAACAATTTCTTTTAAGAATTCATTTCTCGGGCTCGGGACCTCGGATTTCGATTCCGGGCATACGCCCGAGTCCCATATTTTTCTACGGATCCTCCGGGACCGTCCAATCACAGGTCCGGGTCCGTTTACCCAAAATATTGATCAAAGTCAACTTTAATCATATAAATACCAAAATTCATCATTTTTCACACAAAATTCATATTTAAGCTTTCCGGCTTCGCGCCCAGACTGTGCACGCAAATTGAGGCGACTAAAAATAAGGTTTTTAAGGCCTCAGAAGCACGGTATGAATGAGAAAACAGGTGATGACCCTTTGGGTCGTCACAATTATAGCTATAGGTATCTTTACTTAAATTTATGTATAATTATGGTAGGTATCCCTTTTTGAGAAAGAATCAATTTAAATTCGTTTTGTATCTTACACATTAATTTTAAGTCTATATCACTATCTATATTATATTAAAAGGAGAGTAGTATGCATTGTGGTTAAGCCAAGTGGCAAGCTAAAATGAAGCCACTTGGCAGTTATAGGACAACATTAATTATTAGAAATTATAAATGGAAACATAGTTAAGGGAAGTAGTTTAATGAATCTTATACATAATCTAAATATATCTTAGACAAATCTAATATCTCTCTATCCTATATATATATATAATGAGACCCACTCATAAATTTTCTTCTAAATTAGCTAGAAATATGGAGGTAAAAATTAATTAAAAAACTATAATAGAAAAAAATAAAAAGCATAAAAATACGTAAATTGAGATAACCTATGACTATTTATACTTTGAAGTAAGTTAAAATATAAAATAAAACTAAAACTTACTTAATATATTAAAAATTTATTGACTTCAAAAATTAAAAAATTCACGCAGTGAAATAAGATCTTACATAAAGTATACAGTTAATTTATAAGATAAGAAAAAACTTAAATATTTATATGTTCTATATATATTATATTAAAAGGAAGGTAGTGAGGCATATTCAGAAAATGTCACTTAGCATTTTTAAGACATAACCTAAATAGATTTTTAGACAAATTTGATAAGGATTAAAACAACTTAGATTTGATCAAATTTAATTTATGGTAGAAATCAATTAAAATTGACTCACATTCTTATAGTAAATAAATTTTGAATAGCTTTCCAGATATAATTATTCACTAACCACTTGATTTGTTTTCTTTCATTTCATAATTTTATTATTTTTAGAAATAGTACAAAGAGAAATAAAATGGTAGTGAAAATATTAACATTAGATATAATGTGGTCAAACAAATAAGAAATTAACTGTTATGATTAATACTAAAAAGTGTGTGGTAGAAATAGATATTAAATTAAACAAGCTAATGAAAGCCACATAACTATATATTATGTATTGAATAATAGAATAGCAAAAATAAGGAATAAATAGAGAGACATTAATCAAAACCTTCATCATAAAGAAAAATAATAAAACTTATTTAAATTTGAGATGAGAATGTTGTTATTTATCTATTATGATAAGAAAGATCATATTGTGGATAATACCACGCAACTTATGTGTAACAGATAAAATAAGAACATAAAAATATTAAAAATAAATTAGAAATAGCGTGAGAATATTTATGCTAAGAATTAGTTTAGAAAATGAAATAAAGTGAACTAAAATACTTAAAAATATTACTGATGAATTTAAATAACTTAAGAATTCAAGCAATTTTTTAAATAAAATAGATATTTATTTTAAGATTAAAAAATTTCTAGATTTATCTATATTATATTAAAGGATAGTAATGGATAATAATACTAAATAAAGTGGCACCAAAAATTAAAGTATTACTAGATATAGAATTAAAATATAAAAAATATAAAATAAATATCTCATATAAGTAATTTTATTAACTAAAATAAAAAGTCAAATTTTGTATCTTGAAACTAAAAGAGAATTTTTTTTATTGCATGTAATACAAAAAATAAATATAAGAAAACTTAATAGATTTGGAATATAATAATCAAAGAACTTATATATTAATATTTTATACTAATCAAAGTTACAACTTAAAGTCAAATATGATATTATTTTGATTACAGGTAAAATATTAATTAAAAAATTCTTAATAGGGAAGAGATTATAAAAAAAAAAATAGATATAATGTGAGAATATTTATACTTTAAATTAATTTAAAAAAAATAAAGTAAATAATGAATAATATTCAAAAATATTATTGATAGATTTAAATAGTAAAATAGTTTCGAGTAAGAGGATAAAAGCGTAAAATATATTTAATTTCAAGAATAAAAAAATAATATTTATCGATAATTATTAAAAGTATAATAAGCAAAATATTAAGTTAATTAGTAAGCAGAAAAAATCACATGAAAGTATAATAATATTAAATAATAAATAATATGATAAATATAAGTAAATAACAAAAGAAATTGTGTAAAATTTAAAATAATAGGACTTATTTAAGCTTGAGATAAAAATAAACTAANTTCTTAGTAGGGAAGAGCCTGTATAAAGAAAAAATAGATATAATGTGAGAATATTTATACTTTAAATTAATTTAAAATAAAATAAAGTAAATAATTGAATAATATTCAAAAATATTATTGATAGATTTAAATAGTAAAATAGTTTCAAGTAAGAGGATAAAAGCGTAAAATATATTAAATTTCAAGAATAAAAACGTAATATTTATCGATAATTATTAAAAGGATAATAAGCAAAATATTAAGTCAATTAGTAAGCCGAAAAATCACATGAAAGTATAATAATATTAAATAATAAAATATAATAATTATAAGTAAAGAACAAAAAAAACTGTGCAAAATTTAAAAGAATAAGACTTATTTAAGCTTGAGATAAAAAAATAAACTAATATTGAGATTTTTATTCAAATAATATAATTTAATATGTTCAAACGAGACAAATCACTACATGACATAGTTAGTAATTTTTAATATTGATAACAAAACGAAATTCAAGTACTAAAATTAACATATTGGATTATATAAATATAGAAATAGAAAATAGGTTATCCACTATGAGATTTACGGAATGGTCTCATGTCTTGCTTCTTAATTAACATCTAATGATTATCCATAAATTTTATCGGGAAGGTTTATATTTTAAAGTTATTTATACATAATTTAAATAATCTAAATCACAACCCAACATGATTTGTGTCCGCGCATCGCGCGGGTACTAATACTAGTTATACTTTGGAGTAAGTTAAAATATAAAAGAAAAACTAAAATTTACGTATATTAAAGATTTGATCACTTCAAGAATTAAAAAATTTCAAGCATAAAAGTAAGACCTTACATGAAATATATAAATTATTTATATAAGAGAAAACATAAATAATTATTGAAAATATTTATATATATATATATATATATATATATATATATATATATTTCAAATCATGCACTTAAATTTAAATTTAAACAGTTCATAGAGAGGATTTAGATAACAGTTTATAAAGAGAATCAAAAATTTCATCATACAAAAGAAAAAGGATAAAACTTATTTAAATTTGAGATTGGAAAGTTTAGTTTAAGTATGATAAGAAAACATGCAAGTATATAAGGACACATAACTAAGATCTAACAAATAAAGAAAAAATTAAAAATATTGAATAATAAAATAAATTACAGATAATGTGAGGATATTTCTACTAAGAATTACTTTAGAAAATAAAATAAAGTAAATATACAATACTTGAAAATATTATTGATAAGTTTAAATAATTTAATAATTTCAATCAATATTTATCAAAATAAAAATTTATTTAGTTTAATATGAAAAATTACATGTCTATCTATATTATATTAAAAATTGTAGCGGATAAAAATATTAAATAAAGTGGAAAGTTAAACAAAAATCATATGAAAATGTGATAATATTACATATTAGATAACATTATAGCAAAAGTAAGAAAACTAATTAAAATTCAAAAAAATCTATATTGAAAATAAAAAAAAAATACAATTTGAACTTGAGATTAGAAAGCTCTTAAGTTATGATGAGTACGCTCAAAATACGTATATGACCACAAAATAGTCTTGCTAGATAAAGAAAACTAAGAAATTGATACTAAATTAAAAAATTTAATATAATAAATAAATATCTCGTGTAGGTAATTTCATTAATGAAAATTAAAAGCCAAATTCATATCTTGAAACTAAAAGAAAATATAAATGCACGTAATACAAAAAATTATAAGAAAATTCAATAGATTTGAAACAATATAAAAGAACTTATCTATTATTCCCTTTGTTTCAGTTTAGATGACTCATTTCGCTTATCGATTGTTAAATTGCATGAAGTTTGACCAACATTTTATAATATATTTTGTTATCATATTGACATGAGAAAAATTGTAACTTATAGTACTTTTCGTGTAGTTTTGTATATCTAATTTTTACTTTTAAAATACTAAGTTGAACTAATTTAATTTAACTTCAAAATTTAGTCAAATTGATTGTCGATAAGCGAAATGTGTCATCTAAATTGAAGCAAAGGGAGTAAATTTTAGACTAATTTAAAGTTATATTTTAAAATAAAATATGATATTATTTTGATTATAGGTAAAATATTTATGTAAAAAGCTAATTAAAATTTCTTAGAAAGGAAGAGAATGTATAAAGAGGAAAATAGAGATAGTGCGAGGATACTTTAAAAATATTTTTATTTTTAAATTTATTTAAAATAAATAATATTAAATGATACTCTAAAATATTATTAATAGATTTAAATGATGAAAGAGATCCGAGTAAGAAGATAATAGTGTAAAAACACGATAAATTTGAGAATAATTTTTTAACATTTATTAATAATTATTAAAAGGGTAATAAGCAAGACATTAAGTCAATTTATAAGCTAATAAAAAATCATTACAGTATAACCATATTAAGTAATAAATAATGTATAAACTATAAGCAATGAACAATAAGAGAAAAAAAAATTCTATCTAACAATGTAGAAGGATAGAACTTATTTGAATTTGAGATAAAAAAATAAAGTGGTAAAAGAATTTTGTTAAAATAATATAATTTAATGTACGCAAACAAGATAGATCACAACATTACGTGTGTAGTATTCCTTAATATTGACTGTAAAATATAATACAAGTGTCAAAATTATGAGGTTGGGTCCTTAAGGATATAGAAAAAGAAAACAGATTATCCACTATGAGATTTGAAAATGATTTCACGTGATACTTCTTGATTAATATTAAATAGTTATTTATAATTTCTATATAAAAGGTTTAATTTTAAGGTTATTTGTACATAATTCAAATAATCTAAATCATTGTTCGCATGAATTATGTGCATATCGTGTGGGTACTAATATTAGTTACAAATATAATGTATACTTATGCTCCGGTTTTGTCTACTTCAATTATTAAAGTCCTAACGCGCATAACTACATCGCATCGTATGATAGTTGACATTCTCGTATACTAATACTTAGTTACGTGCAATAATTATAGGATGCGTGATTTGACGTGCACAGATCATGCACATACATGTGTAGGGTGGAGATGCTTGGTTTATTTTTAGAATATGGTTGCTTTTAATCCACTCCTGATGCAGTCCCATTCATGTCATTAATAATTATTTATACCCTTACTTACTCCCACATTGATACACAAGATTGTCAATTTTTTTTTTCCGATCATAAAATTTTAACTTTTTTCAAGTAAAATCATGTACAAACACAATTTGAATTTCTAAAAATTATCTTTTAGCATAACTTAAATTTTTTTTTTTAAGTTTCAACCAAAATCTATGTCCAAACGTAGCAAAGACAAGGGACTTCTCTTGAATCACTCGATGCCAAAATTAGATGCCCGAATTTCTATAATATTAATAGCAATAATAATATCTTTACATTTCCAGCTGAACTTCAGCAAAAACATAGCAGTAATAATAATGCGAATAATATGTGAAATCTAAACACTGCTCATTCATGTCTCAGTCCAGTTGTTGTTCATCTATTTGAGTACTGAAAAGATACACAACATTCCAAATACGACGCGGAGTTGAGATTATTGGCGCAAGTGCTTCATTGCATATTATCGTATTTGTCTTTGTCGGTCAAATCAATATTTCTTTCCATTATGGAGACCCAAAAAAAAAAAAACCGCCTAAGAATCCAAGATCCAAATAACCCTTGGCCTTTTTCTAAAGCCACCTCTCTTCAATTGCCACTTTCCTGGATGTGATTTCTCTTTTTCCTTCTTTTTTCTATCATTGTAGAGAGAGATAATATTGGTGTGTTTGAGCCTTGAAGGGCACGTAACTAGAAGTTTTAATAGCTGATTGATTATTTAAGGTTAAAAAAGGTTCAACAGGATCAAAGGTAAAAACGTACGGCGAAAGTAAATATTAAACGAAAGTCCAATAGATAGACAAAATTGTTCTATTTCTGTTAGTACAAGGAAAATTTGAAGATACCGTAATTTTCTTGCCATCGATAGATTCTATATATTATTACGACAAATGAAGTTGTCCAAGTAAGGAGAAAACACTGATGCTCTGGAGATTTATTACAGATGACATCAATTTTAACCCCCTTTTCAATTTTCAAATGTTAGCGAGTAAATCATCACAGTTCTAAATATTAGCATGTTCGACCAAGTTTGATATAACACATGGAAGAAGAATTTTAATGATCGCTTTCACATTTCGTTAGACCTAAAATTGGACTAATGTGTATTAGTAGAGGAAGGAAGCTAAAATGGGACATTCCAGTCTCTGTTTTAAAAGGCAAAATTGGACTCGTCTAGGGCTCGCCCCGGGGCGGAGCACTCGTAAAATGCCCCTAGGCTTATGTGTGGGGCTTAGTTCCGTGAGACTTACGCCTCGGCCTTCGGGGCTTACGCCCCGGACACGCCCAACGCCCAGCGTACTGTGCTCGCCTAATAGAACTTTATACAATTGTGTGTAACTAACCTTGTAATCCTCAAATTTTCTTAATAAACCATTGTCTATTCAAAATTACTTTTTTCTTAATTTTAAATCATTAAGTAGAGAGTATTTTATGTCATAATTAAAATAAAAATTATTGCACGTTATCCACAAAGACTGCCATGATAGTAAATTTTAAATAAATCTTTCATTTAAAAAGTCTTTATTTATTAAATTTTATTATGTCTTTATTATATATATAATAGTGCATAATTTTTCTTTTATAATTATTTTACTAAATATTTTTTTCACGTTTACGAGATACAATACTTATTAATTTAATATCTCAGTATTAGCTAATAACTATTTACAAATAATTAGTTATCATAGTATAGTATGGTGAATTATGTGTCACTTTATTAACTTGTTGAAACTTAAAAATAAGTGATGCTAGAGAATCATATTTTTAAATTGAGAATTATATTTTTATATAAATTCTTTTCAAATAGAAAGAATATTAAATAAAAGGAGTATTTAAAAAAAAATATCAAATTATAATATCGAAATTCTTTCAAGATCCATTACTCCTTAATTAAGAGATACATATAAAATTTAACATCGAATACATTACTTTTGATGTTTGAGTTGTAACGACATTGCAGCTAATTTGCATATTATGATATATGTCATACTTTTCGTATTATTCATAGTTGAATTATAATTTATAAATATTATAAATAGATTATTTATTATAATTTTGCGATTTTAATATAATTTTTATAATTATTTTTATTTTATACTATCTTAAAATTCTTGAAATTAGTAAAATTTAAAGATCCGTGTCACAGGGCTTAAGCCTCGCCTCGTGAGAAGTAAAACGCCTCGCCTCGTGAGAAGTAAAACGCCTCGCCTCACGCCACCCTTTAAAACATTGATCCCAGTAATACTTTTCCAGTAGATTAAAACAGTCCTATTGATGAGTGTAATAGATAACAAATGTCTTTAAATACAATAGTGACAATCCCAAGCAATACATTTCTTGTAACATTCGATGAACATTATATTTACAGGTATGGATGAGGAGGAGAGACAGAATATTTACAACCTGATGGATTTGAGCTTGCCGACCCCAACTTGTTTTGGATTGCGGCATAGTTGTTGAAGTATTCTTGACTAGTAGAGGGAAGAAAAGGATTGCACTTGCTGCTCAGCTGTGTGCAGAAGGCCCAAAGTACATGCAAATTGGTGGGTTGATCCGGAAAATGGAGCGGATAGCTGATGGTATGGTCCAAATACTATCCCCACATATCAATCAGAGGGGCTACTGCACCAGCAAAATCTACTGCATCTTTCTTACTTATCCTCTCCCATACAAATAATATCATTGTACCAACAAACATGTTGATTGCAAAATAAGCTCCAATGTATAATGGCACAGCCATTGCTATCGGAATAGGAATAGGAATAGGAATAGGAATAAAACGGGAATATTCTGCCGGAGTCACATCCCTCAAGAGGTTTAGGGCTAGAGCTGCCCAAAGAACTCAGAAACATAATGCAGGGCAATGCTTGGGAAGTTCAGCGAACCCCTCAATTCCGAGAATGGCCATCTCTCGGTACATAACAGCATAAATTGCTTTGTATGCACTATCAGGAGCGCCAATGCCAAAATCATTCCAATACATCCAAAATGTGAGGGGTGCATTGCTGTTCCCACCAATTGATGACAGACCTAGATTTAGCTGATGATTCTGTAAGATACCCTGTCTTGAATCTTGCATTAAATCAGCAACAGTGGAGATGATGGACATCATAACCCCACACGCTACCAATCCTGCTATGACCCCGTCATTGCTTCCTACTAGTGAAGCAATAATAAAGAGACCGATCTTCCCATCAGTTAAAGCCAAGCTCCAGACTGTGACACCAGTAGCATAGGAGTTGCAGAAGGCGAGGGCAGGGGCAATTAGATATGAGCAAAGGACCAAATACCACTTGAGTGAAGGAAAGATAATTGGCATTGTGGCCGTTGATATTGCAGCCAGGACAACATATCCAGAAGCAGTAAACCAATATGGTATCTTATCTTTCAGGAAACCTCATCACGCTTCTTCTTTTCGAGGTGTAATTTGGAATCTTCACCATCTATAGAAGTTTTGAATGCACAACATTGAGAAACTTCAGATATAAGAACATTTGATCATTTTACTGGGAGTACCCAAACTTCCATGCTAACTGTATGATTAATTTGTTACAGACTTTAAACTAAATATTGTGATAATACAACGGAACTTCCATATATTATATTTCTGAATAGATCGATTCAATCACAGAGAAACTGCAGCATGGTAATCCAGGAGCAATGTCAATGCAACACTGACGATCAAACTTTGTCTTTCCTTGAACATATTCACTTAAATGCAGTGAGATCATAAAGAAAACAGAAAAAGTCTAGTGCTATCGAATTTCAGCAGCTTGGTTTCTCGTCATTACAAACTTTACATCAGTATACTAATCCGATACTCAAACAATTTCTTTAATATTACATTATTAAAAGTTTGGTGCTCAGCCTCATTGTATTATCCTTGCCAGTAACAACAACAACAACAACAACAACAACAAACCCAGTGAAATCCCATAAGTGGGGTCTGGGTAGTGTTTACGCAAACCTTACCCCTACCTTGTGAAAGTAGAGAGGCTATTTCCGATAGACACTCGGCTCAAGAAAAGCATAATCCAGCAGTTAAGAAAAAATACAGTAGTAGAGAAGCCATAAAGGAAGCAGTATAAGTAATAACGGCAACAAAAATAAGATAACTGAAGCAAGCAACAACAGGTAGTAATAAAAAATCTAAGAATAAGAGAAAACGGGCGTAATACTAATACTACCGGTATGGAGAAGGAAAACATGCAACTACTCATTAACCCACAACCTTAATCCTGACCTCCACGCCTTCCTATAGAGGGTCATGTCATCAGTAAGCTGAAGAGCATGTGGCCTGATTATATTCTAAATAAGATATATAGTATGGAAATAAATTGTACTTCGAGAATTAAACATCACCTGAGACCTCCCTGACAATGGGAAGATTTTTCTGTTTGCTGTTATTTCTGAAATCCATCACGGAGATTGATACTATCTTAATCAGATTGTATTTCCATCACAAAATAATAAACAAAAATTAGCTTGATGATAAGTTGTAGCATGAATGAGGCAGTGCAACCCCCCTCCCCCCCACCACACAGGCACACACTCACACACAGATACAAGACATATAATGAAGTTCAACTGAATACAATACATCCAAAATGTGAGGGGTCTGGTGCTCAGCCTCATTGTATTATCTTAAACCCTAAACCCTAAAAGCTAGTATAAACTAGCAAGAGGATGGGTTAGTCAGCCAAGACTAAACTGCACATTATATAGTCCTAAACAGCAGGTCCACTGTTAGTATCCATTCTGGTATGTTCTAAGGTACAAGGCTCCGCCTCCCATGCATACAGCAAGCATTAAACTTATACTGGATAAAAATGCCAATATCAACTTTGCAAGAGAATGGTTACTCACGGCAGACAAGATTTGTAATTCTCATTATCCATCATGTCATACAAACAGGAAACATGACAGCAATTCCAAGGCTAAGAGCTTAGGAAGGAAGTTATATTTTGTATGAGCAAACTCTACAGAGGTAGAAATTTCTAATCAGCCACGTACTAGTAGTTTTAGTAGACGAATTCTCCAATATCAAAGGCTGCCAGCTCAATGGTCTTTCACTCAAACTTCAGTTTAAGGGGCCCTACAAGTATCAATGGCACAATGGCCCCAGATTGTCTTCACATAAAAAGAAAATAATTAGATAACTCTTGATATGTTTCACTATCAAGTGAACAACCTGCCTTAATCTAAACATAACTAAGTGACAAGTGAGCAACGTATCATAATCTCAAATATCATCTCCTACATATCAAGTCTCAAGTTGAATGCTTTGCATGGTCCTGTTAACCATTACTAAGGGGTGACACATACGAATGGTCCCGCCACCCCCCCCCCCCCCGTCCACCGAACGTTCCACTCGAACGTA
>NW_017673033.1:14424-141023 GCF_001879085.1 Nicotiana attenuata
TCCATGAAGTACTGTGCTATATTACCATTTGATTTGTTCGTTTTTTGAATGAAAATGTTAGGATCACTCTAGGTAATGAAAATTAATTTAAGCACAAAGAAGTTTTCAGCATCAGTAATGACTATCAAAACTGGAAAATAAGAGCAATCAAAACTAAGCACACACCGTATCCTAAGATAAAGTAATGTATAACATAAATATAAGAAAAAACAAAAATAAGCAGACAGTTACCGAAGATAAACTAATGTATAACAGAAATATAAGAAACAAGAGAGTTTACGATTACAGATGGAACCTTAAGTAAATCTCAGTTGTCGACAATCCAGACCAGAATAAGATAGCAATGCCTTCGGGAAAGTTAACAACACATTACTTGTTAGTAACAGAATGAAACTCCTTTACAAAAAAAAAAAAAAAAAGTGTTTACCACTGCACTATGAAGGAATCCTCCACTGTATCTACCACCTCCATCATTCCCGCCTCGCTCCATCTTTCAGTAGATTCCATTTTAGAAATTCTTAAATCTTGAACACTACGATAGCATATAAGTTAATTCCAACTTTAATGAGTAAATAGAGTTTCTTTCCGCCTAGGTGGTCTGTCAGGAATACTTCCTGGCTTGAACTTTGAAGCCTCGTGCCTTGCAAGTTCGGGGGGAACATGACTGTTGCTTTGGATGAGCATTTGCTTAAGATCGTAAAAGACATCAATATCCTGCAGGGTCAAGAATGTTGTGGCTACACCCTTCTTTCCTGCACGACCTGTACGTCCAATACGATGGGTGTATGCTTCAATATTGTTTGGCATATCATAGTTAATCACATGGGCCACATCAGGTATATCAGTTCCACGACCGGCAACATCAGTAGCAACTAACACATTATACCTCTTTGTCCTAAATCCTTCAAGGCTGATTTCTCTCTGATCCTGTGACTTCCCACCATGCAGTGTGCTTACCTTATAGCCGGTTTTGTCCAGATTCTTGGCAACAAAATCAGCCTGCTTCTTAGTGTTGATGAACACAATAGCAGTCCTATCTCCAAGCTCATCCAGCAGCCTCTGCAGCTTATACATTTTCTCCAATTCCTTTACCATGAACACGTGCTGAGTAATGAGGTCAGTAGCCTTTCCAGCAGTGCCAACAATCACGACAACAGGATTTCTCAAGTATTTTCTAGCCAGCCGCTCTACAGCAGGTGGCATGGTAGCACTGAACATATAAGTGGTCCGATAAATCTTCTTCTCATCAAGCTCTTCATTCTCATTCTCTGGTTTCATATTACTCGAAGGCATAGCATCCAATAAACCCATAACCTGAGGTTCAAAACCCATGTCAATCATTCGGTCAGCCTCATCAAGAACAACATAATTACACTGGTTCAGAACACAATAACGTCTCTCCAAGCAATCGAGAAGTCTCCCGGGGGTAGCAATTACTACTTCACAACCTTGCCTAATCCTAAAACCTTGCTCCTCTATGGACTGTCCACCAACAATAGAAACAACATCTGTTGAGCGAGCTCTCGCGTGGGGGCCATTACAACAGCATATGGCCCCTCCGCCTCGTTCTCTTCCCTCAACAGAGGAAGCCTACTGATATAAGCTAACATAGGGAGAACAAATGCAGCAGTTTTACCTGAACCAGTCTCCGCGACACCAATCACATCACGCTGTTGAAGTCCAAGGGGAATGGCAGCCATTTGAATAGGAGATGGCTTCTTGTAGCCAGCTCTTTCAACGGCCTTGAGCAACTCGGTAGTCAACTTGCTCTCGGCCCAATTTCTCATGGGCCGAGGTATCCTCGACCCTTTATAAGATATATTATGATCCTCCCTGAATATCCTCCAATCTCTTTCAGTCATTTCCTCCAGCTTCCTGTCCGACCAATGTCGATCAACCCTCATGTCAAAAGTGTCGTACATGTCAGCATCTCGTTCCTTATTCTTCAAGGCAGCTGCTTCTACTGCAGTCCTTGAGATGCCGTTCCTCTTACGTATCTCCTCCAGTAAATCCCTCTTAGTCCTGGCTGCCAGCTTCTTCTGCTCCTTTCGGTCTATTCCAGCACGGAATCCGCGACCGAAGAGTAAACCGGGTTCATGAGGGTTTTGGTAGAGAGAGCTTATGTCACGTGATGTATCCTCGCTGTGTGCCCAGTCGAAGGAGAACCGGGATTTCTCGGTGAGCTTAATGATCTCTCGCTTCTTGGGCTTTTCCGGGCCCAGATAATACTCTTTAGTAGCTTCGACCTCCAATCGAGCTCGCTTTCGTCGTTTTAACTCTTCGTCACGCTCCTTCTTGCGTTTCCTGCTCTCGGCCTCCCGGTCCATCGACTCTCCCGTGTCTCTTTTTGAATCTCTTCCTCCGTTCTTGCCGCCGTGAGAATCTCTTCCTCCGTTATTGTCACCGAGTTCACGGCGTAGCACGTCTCGCTGTGCTTTAGTCAGAAAGACAGGAGCATTCATTGTCGTGATACAAAGATACCAACTCAGTGATACAAATACACCAACTCAACCATACTATTTATTTATAATAGTAAATCCTATTTCTAGTTGAAATAGGATTTCTTAAAAAAAAAAAAAAAGAAAAGGGAATTGATTAGGAATTCCTCCTTTCTCCGCTAACCTAATCCTTGAATTACTAGGATTAGGAACACCTTCCTTAGCCGTTACAGTAATCCCAACACCCTTAGGATTAGAGCTTTGATTTTCAACATTCCGCACATGCTCCTTCTCCTGATTCTTATTGGCTTTTAACAGGGGGGAGCTACCCTTGTCTGAGGGGTGTCAAACTACACCCTTAACCGGAAAAATATACTGCATAGATATATTTAAAAACAATTATATACAAATATATAGAGTGGGTCGATAACCCTTGACACAAGACAAACCTCTAGTGCAATGGTTAAAGGGCGTCAAAAGTTATCGAAGGTTGCAAGTTCATTGCCGTCGCGACATAACTTCTCTTTTATAGTTATTTAAAAATTTTAAACAAACATTAAACTACGTCATTTTATTATCTGTAAGTATTTTTTTTAAAACTAGTATCTATGAACGTTAGTATCTATGAACGTGCGTTACGCGTTAATAATGGTACGTGATGATTTAAATATTTATTTATATGAAGGAACAATAAAATATAATTAATGAGCGAAATTGTATGTATAATACAACAATCATCTAAATGCCGAAAAATATTATATTACATTAGCATAATATATGAATTTAAAATAAAAGTACATCCTCAAAACTTACACAAATGATCAATCTTGTCATGTTAGTTAGATAATTATATATTATAGTTTAACAGTATTTAATGTGATGGTATCTTAACGAACATTTTTTTGTGGACAATATTTTTTTGTATATGCTTCCTCCTAATGCGTTGGTTCTTTTATTGAATGCTCTTCTTCGTTTTCGACACGAAGCAAGAAGGCACTGAATACTGGATCTGTTCTTACATTATATTTTCTTGTCAGTTGAATCTTTTTCTTTGAAGCCAGAAGTATAACTTTGGCAAGCTAGCTTTTACAGCCTCTGCTTTTGCCAATTTTGGAACTACTGATAGTACTTGACAGAAATCACCTCCCAAACCATTAAATTTTCACCAAATGGTTCATTAATATCCAGTATATCTCTAGAACTCCGGGCAACTATTTCGATTGCTTGACACTTAGACATAAGTGTTTCATCCCATATTATTATTATATTTGCTCTTCTTATAAATTTAGCACCATTTCTCTGCTTTGATATATTTGTGATGATTATTTAAGTTATTTGAAGAGGTATATCAAATCTAAAGTGGGTGGTCTCATAATACAATTGTTGCTTGTACACCAATTGCTGTTATTGCTAATGGTGTCATGCCTCTTGATATGATATTTGCAAGTAATGCATGACATAAACAAAATTATTTCGATTTCGCCGGAGACATCTACGAAGAATAATTCCGTTATACCTGAGCAGACTCTTTATAACATAGTCTTGAAAACTTGTTTTTGTTTAGGATTTAACTTTGATTGTGCTTCCTCGGACACTTGTATAGCATTTTGATTCTTAATAATATACTAATCTTTCTACTTTGTGTTCTAACGCTCTTTTTAGGGAATAAATTTATGTACCCTAAGATTTTTATTTTAACTTGAATAAGAATTTTACTCATATGATTAATTTAAAAAATAATTGAATTGGATTCTTTTGCTAAATAATTAATTAAAAGATTTAATTATTTGGTTTTAACATCAAAAATAATTTATTCTATGGTTATTCAGATCTTAATATTAGTTCATCTCTTGTTTTGAATATTTAATCTTAATTATATTTTTATCCACCATAAATTTTATTTTCAAACAGTAAAAGATTGATATGACATTTCACTTTAGATCTTTATGTTTGTAGAATCATTAGTGGTATTGACTCTTACCTACCATTTTTTTTCTCTTTCTCACACATTTATATTCTTGAAATTTTTCTTAGTTGTTGTTTAATAATTGGGTATTTTTCAATATTACACAAAAATTGTTTAGAAAATAATATTTGAGTAGGAAAATAGTTCAAATATATTATAAAAATATATCTTGGGGTTTCCCCCCTCAATTTCAACTCTTTATGCATTCTATTTAATATTACTTTTATTTTTTCTTTGTATTGGACATTATGTAGTGGTAATGTATTGCCAATACGAAGGGAAATTGATTTTATTAAACCTTCCTACATATTTTTTTATAAGAATTTAACAGATAAAATTTTATTAATTTTAAAATTTTAAATATTAAAAATCAGCATAGAAGGTATTGCAGTCCAAAAAATAGGTTAATGCAGTTGTGTCCTTTATCTATGAGTTCTTCCGTTCAATATTTTAGGGCAATTTTGATATATTGATATTGTATTTATGCTTTTATAATAATATAGGCTCTCATTTTCCTAAATGGATTTGGACAATATAATACATTCTCAAATTAAATTAGTAATAGGACTTATAATACGTTTTCAAATTAAATTGGTAATAGGAATTTTTAAGAAGTATATCCTAAAAGTAATAGGATTACATGACCAAGTATATTTACTTGTTCATTTTTATATGGATTAGACAACCCAAAAGTAGTTATACTAATAGGATTCCTAAAGGTACATGTAGGATTCCTAACGTGTATTATTATGTCCTAATGCTAATAGGATTATAAGGCTAATATCTAGAATTTCGGTTATGCCCTTTTATTAGGAGTTATTATGCTTAAAATTATAAGGTTATTTTTGCAAACCGACATTGTATTCATGCTTTTATAATAATATAGATATAGATTAATAAGCGATATGACATGAGGGCAATTGGGATTAAAGAAATCCCTAATTTCAAAAGTCAAAAGGGAACATCTCTCACGGCTCACGTTCTCAAGCTAGTGCTCATTCTTGTAGCCGAGACACCGACTCGTGTCATTAGTCTTCTTTGCAAATCGCTGCTGGTCGATCTTCGCCTGTCATGGCAGCCACGGTAAGTTCCCTTACTCTATTTCTTTGCCCCCTTTTTTTTAGAAGTTAGAAAATGTCTTTCTATAACTTTCACCGAAATAATTTAATGGAGGATAATACAAATATTTTCCTTGAATATCTAAAAGCTTTTATTTTTATATAATTCTAGGTGTCATAGTTCTTTCTAATATGCTTAAAGATTATGATGAAAAAGAAAAAGAGAAAACTACAAAATAGAATTAGAGGACAAACAAGAGTGGGTTGTGAAAGTTGAACTCTGCTCTATTGTGATTATATAAAGTGCAAATTGTGTACTTCTTATTCCTTGTTACATTCAATGATTTTTAAGTATTTGGTTGTTTGTATTTTAATTTTTTTTATCTCGGGATTTGTGACTGTGACTCTGTGAGCATCTTGGACTTTTAAGTATTTCTTTATAGTATATATTTGTAATGAAACATACATCAGAAGGAAAGGATTAATTCCAGTAAAACAAAAAGAGTTCTTGTATTATCAATTTAATATTGAAGGATTAATTCCAGTAAAACAAAAAGAGTTCTTGTATTATCAATTTAATATTGGGAAACAAGATATAGAGTGAAAATTCATGTACCAAAATTCATGAAAGCTTGGCCAATTTGATAGTTTTTATAACTGTGAAATGTGATATTTTATAGAAAATATTACGTGTATTTCTTCTAATTAAATTTTGTTTTATAATTCAGAATCAAAAATCAATGAAACAGTTTTTTTCCAAAGTACCAAAATCAAGTTTGACCGCTCATAATCAATCTAACTTGGAAGAAGATGCAGTACCAAAATCAAATTTGTCCACTAATAATCAATCTAACCTGGAAGAAGATGCTAATCAAACGGAAGTACCACTGCATTCTTCTCAAAGACAACAAATTAATCTTGAAACTTTAAACCCCGATTCGGCAGAAAGGACTCAAATCTTGGACTACCATCTAAACCTCCGCGATGTGATTAAAAGAGAATACATTCAAAGAGGTGCTTGTCAACCTCAAGAACATAACTTTACTCAAATAGATTTTTATGGAGTAATGCATCAGTTTCTATCCTAAATGGTTCGATGAGTATCATGAGTGGTTGGAGTATAGTATAAGTAACGATGCAGCATATTGTTTGAGTTGTTATTTGTTTAAAGACGATAATATTCATCAAGGTGGAGGTGATTTGTTTTCGAGCATAGGGTTTAAGAGTTGGAACAAAAAGAAGAGCTTTGATAAGCATCTTGGTGGGCCAAGTAGCTTTCATAACCAAGCAAAAAGGAAATGTGTAGATCTGCTACGGCAACTACAGTCCATTATATCTGCATTTGAGAAGCAATCTGATCAATTTAAGATATGGGTGAGCTTAAAACCGGTAGAGGCTTGAATCAAGAACTTGGTCTTTCAAGAGCTTGTGATACTCGTTGGGGATCTCATTACAAATCTTTTAAAAAATTTATTCTTATGTTTGACTCTGTTCTTGATGTTCTTGAAGCACTTGTTGTTGATGCACATTTGATGGATGAGAGAGCCAAGGCAATGGGATATCTCAAAACTTGTCAAATATTTGAGGTTGCATTTGATGAGAGATGTTTTAGCAATCACAAATGAGCTAAATAAATGCTTACAAAAAAGGAGCAAGATATCGCAAATGCCATGCTAATTGTAGAAGTAGCAAAGAGAAGGTTGCAAAGTTTAAGAGAAGATGATTGGGATTCACATTTTGAAAAAGTATCTACATTTTGTATGAAGTATGGCATTTTGATACCTAATTTTGATGAGCCATACGTTAACTCTTTATGATCACGACGTACATCTACCGATCTTACTATTTTGCATTATTATCGTGTTGATGTATTTTGTAAGATTATTGATTGGCAAATTCAAGAACTCAATGGTCGTTTTGACGAAGTGACTGCTAATTTGCTTCATGGAGTTGCTTGTTCGAATCCATTTGACTCATTTTCTAGTTTTGACATCAAGAAGTTCATGAAAATGGCTAAATTATATCCTGATGACTTTGATGAGGTTAGTATGGGTGCACTTGAGAATCAACTTGCGACATACATTATTGATGTCTGGGATATTGATGAAAGGTTCTCCAATTTGAATGAACTTTGTGATCTTTCAAGAAAATTGGTTCAGACAAAGAAACATTTAAACTTCCCTCTTGTATTTTGCTTGGTGAAATTTGCTTTGCTTTTGGCAGTTGCCACTGCCTCGGTTGAAAGAGCTTTTTCGGCAATGAAGTTTATCAAGAATGACATGCGGAATCGAATGAATGATGAACTTTTGAGTGGTTGCTTGGTGCCTTATGTAGAAAAAGATGTATTTAGTACAATATTTAATGATGATATTGTAAAAACATTTCAAGAAATGAAACCTCGTCGAGTATGATTGTAACAATATAATATTGTTTTGCTTTAGGCTGTGGTAATTTTGGTTTTGCTTCTAAGATAGAGTTACATGCTTTCCGTCACACTATCTTATAATCTTTTTATTGAAACATTTTCTATTAGAGTTGAAAATTATTATAAAAAAATCTTCTTCAAATTTTTGAAGCAAACTCCGTCGTTAGCAAGCTTTAAGAGGAACTAAAGGTTCTGTTATTTTTTGGTATTACTATAGTGGAAATCTTTTAAATTTTCTCTTTGTTTCATGATCAGTTTGGTAGATCAGTAACAAAATCTGATTTTGACTTTTATTTCATTATGCCATAACAGTCGGATGTTTGTGTATTTACTGAGAAAGAGAACTAACGACAAACCAAAGGGCAAGGGGTTATGGATTTAATGGTTTTAATGGGAGGAAAGGTAGGGGAAGCGGGTCTGATTAAGTTATGGTAGGATATGGGGCTGAACGGTCGGGTCTTCTATTAATGGCCTACACCTGTCCAGTCCGTTAAAACAAGGGCACGTTTGAAACTTTATCTAGCGGTAAGGGTATATTCGATCTGATAGTATGCGGAGGGTATATCGAGACAATAAATAATAGTATAGGGGTATTTTTAACTCTTCTCCCTTTCTTAAATGATCAGATATTAAATCCAATAGGCAACGGCGGTTGTAGGGTAAGATCCCAAATATTTAAGGCCCCAAAAATATATAATTTAATTATATATTAGTTAATACAAAATTTCAAATTTTCTTTTTTAAAATTTGGTAGAGATAGGTTTGAATGAGTTACTCCCTCCGGTCCACTTTATTTGTTTTTTATTTTATTTTCATACATATTAAGAAATTCATATTTTAACATTACCAATGAAATTGTGGAAAAGGGTCAAATATATCCGTTTACTATCAAAAATTATTTAAATCTTTCCTTTGTTATACTATTTGGTCATTTCGGACCCTACCGTAATACTATGGAATAAATTTGCCCTTATTTCTAATAGAGGGCCACTGTCAGCTCCTTATTAGACTCATGCCCAATTTAATTTACCTGGTTCAAACTCACCTACCCGACCCACCCTTCATCCTTTCTCGTTCAAATAATGAGTTCTTTCATCTCCTTTACTTTGCTTTTTACTGTTACCTTTACCGGCGAAGATTGTTGACAAAAAATAAAATGATTATTGGCCCATTAGCCATTTAAGTCATATCCTCCTTACAAAATAGCTGAAATATATGAAGTTGATTAGAAGCTAGGTTGAAATTTTAGTGCAGCTGGTGCAGATAAGAGTTTGTGTTATAGTTTGTTTTAAAAAAATGACCCGAGAATACAACAAGAACAAAGTACACCCGTAAGCTTTTTCAGACAGAAACTAAGAAACAAGGACGAATCCAAGTTCTTCAAGTCTCCTGGTTTCAATGATCTGGGTCTTGAAAATTTAAATTTAGTGTTCATTAGTGTTTGAAAAATTAAAAATTATGGTTGAATACAGTCATTAGCTGTGAAGAACTGAGTTGGACGAATTGAGGCAAAATGCAGAATCCTTCAAGCTTCAAAAACCAAACATTGAAAATTCTTTAGTGAATGGTCAATGATTATGCTTAGTTATCTCTCTAAAGGTGGAGGTGGATACTAAGGCACAACATCCAAACTCAAAATCCTTCTATAATCCAATTAGTCTCTCAACCAAATCTCTTACCTAATTCCCAAATGGCTCGTACAAAACAAACTGCCTGAAAATCCACCGGAGGTAAAGCTCCGAGAAAATAATTGGCCACAAAAGTAGCCAGAAAGTCAGCTCCAACCACTGGAGGAGTGAAGAAGCCTCACAGATTCAGGCTAGGAATAGTGGCGCTCCGTGAGAATTGCTAGTACTAGAAATCAACTAAGCTTTTGATCCGTAAGCTGCCGTTCCAGCGATTGGTTCGTGACATAGCTCAGGACTTCAAGATTGATCTCCGCTTTCAGAGTTCAATTATGGCTGTGCTTCAGGAAGCTTCTGATGACTTCGGCGTTGAAATAAAAGAAGGGTGAAATTAATTTTAAGTGAAGAATTTTGACTCGGGTTCATGGGTTAAAACCTTTTGAAGGATCGAGTATTTTAATTGGATTTGGGCTTTACTTCCTAGCGTGCCACGTGTCTTAGTTGTTAGACCCAAGGACTCTTTTGATCTAAAGTATAACGGTAAGGTTAATTTTAAACGGACAGTATAACGGAGGGTAAGTTTAAATCATTTTCGATAGTTATGGATATATTTGACCCTTTTCCGATGAAATTGACTATATTGACATTTACTATCTCTTCACATTTTTTCATTTTATTTTATATTTGACATAATGCCATTTTGGGATTGGTGATGTGATGATTAGCAACTCCCAGAATCGAAGCAACTAGCATAATTGATCAGCATATTTTATAACAAGTAGTACGTGGACTACTTGAGAAGTGAAACTCCAATCTGAGATGGATGAATCCAATTGCATTGGAAAATAAATATAACACATACTCCAATACTATTTACTTCAAGGAAAATTTTTAAATAATAATTAATTCACTTTTGAAATCTAGAAAAATCAAATAAATTGGACCACAAAAAAGGGCCAAAATATCATATAAAGTGGACGGAGGGAGTAATATGATAAATCTTTTCTCTCATTAAATTAAATAATATATTTACCTTTTTATCAATTTTACTTTTCTTCTAAGTATACTTTTTTCATGTTTCTCACGATTTTACTTTCTAATTTTAACTCAGATTCTCTAAATTAGCTATTCCTTTTGGCACATTCATACGTCAAAAAGCAAGTTTTGTGTCTCTTTTTTTAACTAAAATTTTTCCGAGGGAAGTGTCCCAAGTTAAAAAAAAACTCGATGAATAATGTGCTCACCCCTTTATCATTTTCACTTAATACAATATTTTTGTATAGAGGAGAACTTAATATCATGACGTGCGCCTATCAGAATCATCATGTGTATGTGTTGCGCTCTCACATTAGGCATTTTTAGAGTCTTATTATTCTATGGATTTTATGAGAAAAGTTTAAGGGTCTTTTGATATATTTCAATTTTAGCGAGCAATTTCATTGAGACAATTGTCGCATTTGCTAACTTAATGGCACATTTGCTATCTTTAGTATTCTTGTCATTGTTGTCTTATCTTAATTGAAACTTTATAAAATTTAATTGAGAATGTCAAGAATGGATCGTGGCTCAAGAGGGATGCTAGTAAAACCTTGATTTTCAGGCCCTAGAGATTTTGAGGCCCAAAAACTTTTTATAGTGTATTCTATGATTTTATTTTAGCTTAGGCAATATTAAAGTTTGCAGAAAAATAAAAAGTATAATTTTTTTGTAAAAAGGAAAGAAAAAGAGATTGTCTATTATATAACTGTAAAATACTTTAGAACCTTGAATTTGTAACGACCCGGCCGGTTGTTTCATGAGTTACAGCCCCGTTTCCCCCATTTCTGCTCTTTATGTGTTGTTCAGCTATGTTTCATCATATCGTGTTGGTTGTTCTGTGTTTGGAGTGGTCTTGGAGTGAAATGAGACACTTAATCTCTAATTTAGGAGCTTAATTTGGAAAAGTCAATCGAATGTTGACTTATGTGTAGAAGGTCTCGGATGTGAATTCTGATGGTTCGGATAGCTTCGTTAGGTGATTTTTGGACTTGGAGCGTGTTCAGAATATAATATGGAGGTCCGTGGTAGATTTAGGCCTGAATTGGCGAAACTGGAAACTCGGAGTTTCCGGTCGGCAGTGGAAATCTTGATATCGGGGGCGGAATGGAATTTCGGAAATTGGAGTAGGTCTGTTTTGTCATTTGTGACGTGTGTGCAGAATTTCAGGTCATTCAGATGAGGTTTGACAAGTTTTTGCATCGTTTGCGGAATTTGGAAGTTTGGAAATCCTTAGACTTGAATCCGAGGGTGATTTGGTGTTTTGATGCTGTTTTGCGTGTTCTGAAGGTTTGAATAAGTTTGATTGGTAATATGTGACTTGTTGCTAACTTTGGTTGGGATCCCGAGGGCCTCGGGATGAATTCGGATGGTTGACGGATTGGTTTTGAGGTTTGAGAGTTGATGAAATTTCTGGTGTGTTTCAGTTGTCATAACCGCACCTGCGGAGTGGGAACCGCAGGTGCGGCAATGCAGAAGCATATCAGTCGCAGAAGCGGCCATAGCTGAGAGGGCAAGAGTCGCAGTTTCGAACATCGTACCGCGCCTGCGAGACCGCAGGAGCGAGAAATTGACCGAAGAAGCGGGTTCTGGAATTTAAGTGAGGACCGCACCTGTGATGGATTTTCCGCAGGTGCGGCATCGCAGATGCGACTAGAGGACCGCAGATGCGGAAGTGCTGGGCAGAAAGTATATAAGTTTCCCTTCGCGAATTTCTGCCATTTCTTCACCATTTTTGAATGAGTTGGAGCTTGGGACCTGTGATTTCAAAAGGGAATCAAGTATTTTCAGTGCGTAAGCTACTTGGGCTTTGTATCTTGTGTTTATGGCTATTATTCCTTTGTTTAATCATGATATTAGTGGGAAATTAGGGAAGAAATTTGGGGAATTAGGGCTTGACATTGGAGAGTTTAAATTGGGGATTTGAGGGACCATTTGAGGTCCAATTTTGATGATTTTGGTATTTATAGACTCAGGAGTGAAAGTAGTTTCTAGTCTTACGATTTTTGTTGGATTTCGAGATGTGGGCCCGGGGGCCGGGTTTGAGCAAATTCGGGATTTTGGGTCTAATTTGATAATTTTCGTGTGGGTTTCATTCCTTTAGCGTGTATTGACGATAATATACTGATTTTGGTTAGATTCGGAGCATTTGGAGGCCGGAGGGAGAGGCAAGGGCATCGCAGGTTAGAGTTTTGGCTTGGTTTGAGGTAAGTAACGCTTCCAAACTTGGTTCTGAGGGTTCGAAACCCCGAACTGTGTGTTCTATGATTAAATATTGAGGTGACGCAAACGCCAAGTGACGGGCGTGTGGGCGTGCACCGTGAGGATTGCGGCCCGGATCACTCCATGGCATCGCTTAGTGACTCTTTCTTGTTGATACCTGTGTAGTGATTATATGATTTAGTTAATGAGCTGTAAATCATGAGAATTATCATGTTAGGGCTTCTCGCCGATACTATTGAGACTCGAGAGGTTGTTTCTTGCTGTCATATCATTATCTTCATTGATATTTTATACTCAGTCTTGTTCATGCATATTATATCATGTCTCAGTCTCGGTTATTGTTATTTGGCACATCATGTCATTGTTTCGGGCTAGTTTCCCGGTATTGTGAGCTCGTGTGTGTGAGACTGGAGAGTTGTGATTGAATGAGTCCGAGAGCCTGAGTTTGAGTGACAGATATGGGATCGGGCTGCACGCCGCAGCAAATTATTGATTATGCCTCATTGGCTTGTTATAACGCTTGGGCTGAAAGGAGCCGCTCCGGAGTCTATACACCCCCAGTGAGCGCGGATGATACTATTGAGGGATGGATTTCCCTAGACATGGATTTGTCCGAAGTACTGATATTATTGAGGGATGGATTTCCCTAGACATGGATTTGTTCGAAGTGTTGATACCTAGAGATGGATTTCTCCTCAAGGTTGGATTACCCTTGTTCCTCGGTACCGGTTGACTTGAGGTCAGTGTTGTTTATATATATTCCAAGATGGATTTCCCTGGGCCGGATGGCCATATGCGGTACCGAGTGGTTGAGCACTTGAGAGTGGGAGCACATGGTGCATTTTCATACATTTCTAGCATTGACCTGTAGAGTTTTACTGAGCTTTATACTTTACATTGTTCGGATTAGCACTGTTCTTTACTTTCAAGTTAAAAATATTGAATTGCCAGCATGCCTACCTTTCTGTACAATTTAAATGTGTTATAAGTGTTGACGTTTAGTTCGTCACTACCTCTCAGTCCAATGTTTGGACTTGTTACTTACTGAGTCGGTGTACTCACGTTACCCCCTACACCTTGTGTGCAAATCCAGGTATCTCAAGCCACGGTAGCGGCTGTTGATTGTTCCAGACGCAGATTTCACCGAAGATAGCGAGGTAGCTTCCTGACGTTCGTAGTTCCGCCTTCTCCCTCTTTATCTTATTTCTAGTATACTTTGGATATTTCAGAGTATTTTGGTCTAGTTGTGTTTCGGAACAAGTGTAGTATTGCTCATAACTTAGTGACACCCGAGGTCGGGCTTGTGTTTTTCCGCATTTGTTTGGTTTTAACTTTGTATCTTTTATGGAATATGAGTTGAAAATGGTATTATTTAAGCTTTAAATGAAATGTTGAACTATTTTGAAAATGTGTCGGCTGGCCTAGTTTCACGATAAGCGCCATCAAGACCGGGTCGGTTTTGGGGTCGTGAAAAGTTGGTATCAGAGCCTAGGTTACATAGGTCTCACGGGTCATGAGCAGGTTTAGTAGAGTCTCGCGGATAGGTACAGAGACGTCTGCACTTATCTTCGGGAGGCTGCAGAACCTTTAGGAGAAATATCACATTCTTGAATTCTTCTCATGCGAATCTGTGATTCTGGTAACTAAACTTCTGTTATTCTATTCTCTCACAGATGGCGAGGACACGTGCTATCAGTCAGGACAGACAACCACCAGTTGGGGCCACTAGAGGTCGAGGTCGCGGTCGAGGCCGTGGTAGGGGAGGGGTGTAGCCCGCACCGCATATAGGGCAGCACCTGCAGATCCACCAGCCGCCCCAGTTCATGATCAGGTCCCAGTTGCGGATGCTCCAACAGGACCTACTCAGGCACCGGCTGTGCCTATTGTTATTCCGGGACTTCAGGAGACCTTGGCTCAAATCTTGACCATGTGCACTTGTCTTGCTCAGGCGGTCACAGTTTCTACCACATCAGCTACTTCTCAGGCGGGGGAGGCACTCAGACTCCCGCCGCTCGTACACCCGAGCAGGTTGTTCAGGGACTGCAGATACCGGAGGCACCACCAGCCCAGCCGGTTGCACCTGCTTCGGATTATGTAGTACCAGTTGTGCCTGATAACGAGCAGCGTCGATTGGAGAGGTTTGGTAGACTTCAGCCTCTGACTTTCAGTGGTGCAGAGGGCGAGGATGTCCAGGGTTTCTTGGACAAGTGTCAGAGGATTCTTCGTACAACGGGTATTCTGGAGACCAGTGGGGTCGCATTTACTACTTTTCAATTTTCTGGAGCTGCCTTCACTTGGTGGGAGGCTTATGAGAGGCATAGGCCTGTTGGTGCAGCGTCCCTTACCTGGTATCAATTCACCATTCTCTTCCTGGAGAAGTATGTACCGCATTCCCGTAGAGAGGAGCTGCGTAGGCAGTTCAAGCAGTTGCGTCAGGTAGACATGACCGTGACGCAGTATGAGATAAGGTTCTCAGAGTTAGCTCATCATGCTATCTGGCTAGTTCCCACGGATAGGGAGAGGATCAGGAGGTTCGTTGATGGCCTCACTTATTAGCTACGGATTTTTCTGACCAGAGAGAGGGTATCTGGCACTTCTTTTGAGGAGGTAGTTGACATTGCCAGAGAGATAGAGTCGGTTCGTCGCCAGGAGCGAGTTGAGAGGGAGGCCAAGAGGCCTCGGGGATCTAGTAGTTTTGGTGGTGTACCTTCTGGGGGTCAGTTTCAGCACGGCAAAGGCCGTCCATTCTGACATGTTTAGTCAGCTCGTTCGGGTCACCGTGGTGGGTCATCTGGCCATGGTTCTCACAGTTCACATCAGGGTCACTCATCTCTCAGTGCCCTTCCATATCAGAGTCGACTCATGCACCATCGGTTCATGGTTCATCTATGCCTCGTTCTTCTAGTGGGTATCCCGGTGCTCGGGGCTCCCTTTAGTCCCCATTTCTAGTGGCCGGTAGAGGTTGCTTCGAGTGTGGAGATTTGGGTCATATCTAAGAGGTTTTGTCCCCGTCTTAGGGGAGGTTCATCCCAGCAGAGGAGTCATCCTTCGGCTTCAGCACCAGTTACTTCCCCACCCACTCAGCCAGCTCGGGGTGGAGGTCAGTCAGCTAGGGGTCGCCCTAGAGGGGGAGGTCGATCCGGTGGTGGTCAGCCCCATTTTCATGCACTCCTAACCAGACCAGATGCTATTGCTTCAGATGTTGTGATTACAGGTATTGTCTCAGTCTGCCACAGAGATGCCTCTATGTTATTTGACCTTGGTTCCACTTTTTCATATGTGTCATCATATTTTGCTCGTTATTTGGATACACCCCGTGAGTCTCTTGTTTCGTCTGTTCATGTATCTACTCCTGTGGGCGATACTATTATTGTGGACCGCGTATATCGGTTGTGTGTGGTGACCATTGGGGGTTTGGATACCCGAGTGGATCTTCTGTTGCTTTGTATGGTGGATTTTGACGTGATATTGGGCATGGACTGGTTATCTCCGTGTCGCGCTATTTTGGACTGTCATGCTAAGACAGTGACGTTGACCATGCCGGGTGTGCCATGGATTGAGTGGCGAGGTTCGACGAATTATGTTCACAGTAGGGTGGTTTCATTTTTGAAGGCCCAGCGGATGGTTGGGAAGGGTTGCCTTTCTTACTTGGCCTTCGTGAGGGATGTCAGTGCAGAGGCTCCTACCATTGATTTAGTCCCGGTAGTGAGGGATTTTCCATATGTGTTTCCTGCAGACCTGCCGAGCATGCCACCGGACAGGGATATTGATTTGGTGCTGGGCACTCAGCCCATTTCTATTCCACCATATCGTATGGCACCAGCGGAGTTGAATGAGTTGAAGGAGCAGCTTCAGGAACTCCTTGATAAGGGGTTTATTCGGCCTAATGTGTTGCCGTGGGTGCGCCTGTCCTATTTTTGAAGAAGAAGGACGACACGATGAGGACGCGCATTGATTACAAGTAGTTGAACAAAGTCACAATCAAGAACAAGTATCCTCTGCCTCGTATTGATGATTTATTTGACCAACTTTAGGGAGTGAGGGTGTTCTCCAAGATTGATCTCAGGTCAGGGTATCACCAGTTGAAGATCAGGGACTCAGATATTCTTAAGACAGCTTTCAGGATCCGATATGGTCATTATGAGTTCCTTGTGATGTCTTTTAGGCTTACCAATGCCCCAGTAACGTTCATGCATTTGATGAACAGCCTGTTTCGGCCTTATCTCGACTCGTTCGTTATTGTATTCATTGATGATATTCTGGTGTACTCGCATAGTCAGGAGGAGCACGTCGAGCATTTAAGAGTTGTACTGCAGCGGTTGAGGGAGGAGAAACTTTATAAAAAGTTCTCCAAGTGTGAGTTTTGGCTCAGTTTAGTGGCTTTCTTAGGGCACGTGGTGTCCAGTGAGGGTATTCAGGTTGATCCGAAGAAGATAGAGGCGGTTCAGAGTTGGCCCAAACCGTCCTCAGCCATAGAGATTCGCAGCTTTCTTAGTTTGGTGGGTTATTACCGCCGGTTCGTTCAGGGATTTTCATCTATTGCATCACCCTTGACCAAATTGACTCAAAAGGGTGCTCCTTTCAGGTGGTCGGATGAGTGTGAGGCGAGCTTTCAGAAGCTCAAGACAGCCTTGACCACAACTCCAGTGTTAGTTTTGCCATCAGCTTCAGGTTCATATACGCTGTATTGCGATGCTTCTAGAGTTGGTATTGGGTGTGTGTTGATGCAGGGGAGGAGAGTGATTGCTTATGCTTCTCGTCAGTTGAAGCCCCATGAGAAGAACTACCCTGTTCACGATTTGGAGTTGGCTGCCATTGTCCACGCGTTGAAGATTTGGAGGCATTATCTCTATGGTGTGTCTTGTGAGGTGTTTACTGATCATCGTAGACTCCAACACTTGTTCAAGCAGAAGGATCTAAATTTGAGGCAACGGAGATGGTTGGAGCTGATAAAGGACTATGATATTACTATCTTGTACCATCCAGGGAAGGCCAATGTAGTGGCCGATGCTTTGAGTAGGAAGGCGGTGAGTATGGGCAGTTTGGCATATATTCCTGTTGGGGAGAGACCTCTTGCAGTTGATGTTCAGGTCTTAGCCAATCAGTTCGTAAGGTTGGATATTTCGGAGCCTAGTCGGTTCTTAGCTTGTGTGGTTTCTCGGTCTTCCTTGTTTGATCGCATCAGAGAGCGCCAGTATGATGATCCTCATTTGCTTGTCCTCAAGGATAGAGTTCAGCACGACGATGCTAGAGATGTGACTATTGGTGATGATGGGGTATTAAGGATGCAAGGCCAGATATGTGTGCCCAATGTAGATGGACTTCGGGAGTTGATTCTAGAGGAGACCCATAGCTCGCGGTATTCCATCCATCCGGGTGACGCGAAGATGTACCAGGATTTGAGACAACACTACTGGTGGAGGAGAATGAAGAAAGATATAGTGGGATTTGTAGCTCGGTGCCTCAATTGTCAGCAGGTAAAATATGAGCATTAGAGGCCGGGTGGCTTGCTTCAGCAGATGGATATTCCAGAGTGGAAGTGGGAGCGGATCACCATGGATTTTGTAGTTAGACTCCCACGAACTTTGAGGAAGTTCGATGCTATTTGGGTAATTGTGGATCGGCTGACCAAGTCCGCGCACTTCATTCCTGTGTGTACTACCTATTCTTCAGAGCGGTTAGCTGAGATTTATAACCGAGAGATTGTTCACTTGCATGGTGTCCCAGTTTCCATAGGTACTCAGTTTACATCATAGTTTTGGAGGGCCATATAGCGAGAGTTTGGTACTCAGGTTGAGTTGAGCACAGCTTTTCACCCTCAGACGGGCATACAGTTGATACGCTCAAATTACACTTTAATTAAATAGTGTAAGGCGGTCGGTGTCAAATATAATAAACCAACAAGGTTGGGGTCGAATCCCACAGGGGATACGCGTGAAAAGGTTACTCGAGTAGTGTGCTACTTAACCTGGGTCGTAATTCTATTCCGTTAATTATAACAAGAGTATGATATGATTGTGATTTAAAGAGAGAACTAATTGTAGCGTTGAGAATGTAAATAATTTGATTAAGGAAACCAAGGTTGTGTCCCCTTTAATGAAATGTAATGCTATCGGTGTTAATATGATATATTTCTAATGGAAGGTTCTTTAGATATGCAAATGATTTCTAAATGACTACCCAATATTTTCCAATAGTTGGGTAGCATTTCTTCTTTATGATTTTTCCAAATATAAAAGATTTGCAATTAAGAACAATAAATATATGCCAAATAAAACCCACTTATTCCTAAGCGATTCTATTAAACAAGGTTTAAAGCCTTGAGTCTTTGATATTTACTTCTACCAAACTCTAACTCACTTTTCAAGTAAAGAAAGAATTTAATGGCACTTGTTAATGTTTTCAACCACCAACAATAAATGAAGAATGAGAAATAAATATATATCAATCAACCATTATACATATATTCAATTTTAAACACCCATTAACATAACACCCATTTAGGGTCCACAACCTTAGTATTTAAAGTTAGCTACTCATGTTAAAATACAAAAAGATGAGAATATTAAATGCCATAAAGCTTACAAAGTGCAAGATTCTTCACTCCTAAAGCTTCCAAAAAGAGAGGAATATTAAAGACTTGGAATGTAGCTTAAAAACAAGACAAGATGCCCCCACAAAACCCCAATAAATCTATTTATAGTGGGCCAAAACTCGGGACCAAATTCGGACAAAAATACCCTTTCAGGTCAATTATGCGACCGCATATCTGTTGCATAACAGACATGCGGTCCGCATTCTCTTCAAGGCCATCACATCTTCGAACTTAGTTTCCAGGCATTCGTCGCATTTAAGTTATGCGGTCCACATTGTTGATTTGCGATCGCATTTGTCATCGTATTTTCCACCTTCAACAACTTCCACAACGAATTTGCGATCCATTATGCGGCCTGCAAACCTGTTATGCGGTCGCATAATGGACCGCATTTCTTGTGCTTGACTTTGGGCAACAGACTGTTAGGCTTTGCGGTTCCTTTGAGCATTATGCGGTCCGCATGTTGGATTTGCAGTCCGCATTGTCACATCTGCGATCGCATTTTGCTCTTTTCTTGTCCTTTTGCGGCTTTTTGATTTCATTTCCATGTTCTTAGGTCCTTAAACCTCATACACTGCAAAAACATTAAAATTAGATAAGTATAAAAGATAATTGCATTTAAAACAAGCTAAAATCTAAGCAATTTGTATTAAATGTGCCGAAATTCTCCGGCACATCAACACCCCCAACTTAAACTCTTGCTTGTCCTCAAGCAACAAAAACGACACTATCCTGTTCTAGACTCCATCTAAACGATATGAAGCAATAGTGACCGCGGACGGTGTTAGTTGTCAGTACTACAAGCATGCACTTTCGTTTATTTACCCTTCCTGAACCATTGTTATTTACAAAGAAACTAATCAACTTGTGAAACTTTGAGCCTCGACCAATTTGACAAAATGTTACTCTCAGCTGAGTGCACTTGCATTCAATTTCAAGAACTCAGCTTCTGTCCAACCTCACAACTCATGTGCCCTCACTAGAAAGAAAGTCCCAAACTCACAATATTTACAATGACAACAAAAGGGACGGATTCACAAAGACACTCACTCTCAAAAAGAGTTTCAAGTGTTACAACATGCCATGCCATAGGCTCGCCCTTATTTTAATTCATCGCTTTATTCTAAGAACGTTCGGTTGGAGATCCCATAAGGACTTTTAGGCTTGTAATGTAGGTTTAGGGAAGGGTCGGATAAACATTTGGGTACAAGTGACTACACCCTCCTTGAACACTACTCACATTTTTCTTTGTTGTTGCTCTTTGCTTCTTTTCAAACCAAATAGCCCTCATTAGCCCCTAATTTCCAACATTGAACCACCTTAAATACCTCTCTAATTTTCTTCAAAGGCTCCATATTTATATATGTACATACATCTCTTTTTCTTTTCTTTTTCTTCTTTTCTCTTGTATTATATTTTTTTTCTTTTGGAGCTTGAATAATTTCATATGAATACCTTGAGGTACACTTGCCTACACTCACTGTACAACCTTTCCAATTTCCGGCTTGACACCACACCCCCAACTTAGGCTTTTAGCCTCATTCTCGATGTTCAAGGAGGGACGGGTTCAAAAAAGGGAATTATTTTACAAAAGGGGAAAGGTTTGTAATGAGGTGGCCAAGGAAAAGGTTAAAGGCTCAAATGGGGTAACTAGTGATAATATCAATACAATGGGTAGCTTGAAAGGCTAACTGATTTTCCAAAATCACAAAGACTGCCTAAGGTCATTTCTCCAACCAAATGTAATTATCATTAGCATTGAAAGACCAACCGAGCAAGTTCTAGATGGCAGAAGTAAACACAAGAATTATTTATACAAAGACTCACACACATGGCACACGAACTGCTTGACTCAACATTGCTTTAGCCCTCGAGTCAACACTTGGCAACTCGAAGCTTTCATCATATTTACATGTATGACTCTAAGTAAACATAGAATCAAAGAGCGAGCCTCAAGTTCACACAGATGATTTCACATTTTTTTCTATACTAATGGAGGGGTATAGGTTATTTACAGGCATACATGCTTGAGACTAGACAATTACACCAAACCAGTCAAAATGTTTCATCCTACTACCCTGGTTCTACTATTACACCCTCGGAAAAGAACCCGGCGAAAAAACCCAAGGGGAATTCATTGCTAATTACTAAAGATGAACATGCATCTACAATTTACGTGTTTTTGGGTTTTTTTTTATACAAAGATAACATATGTACAAAAACAACACAAGTATATACAATGATAACACATGTACGAAAACAACACAAGTATATACAAAAGGATAGAGATTTGCTTATATACACAAAAACATGTACAGCAATTCACAAAAAGTTTGTACAAGGCTATCCCACCCCCAACTGAAAATCATGCATTGTCCCTAATGCATAAGAATGTAAACCAGAGTTTAGGGGCTCCCTAAGGCTCACTAAGCGCTATGGGAGTCGGAAGCCGGCTGAATGATGGTGGGGTCACCCACTGATGCTGAAGCTGGGACCGATGAGATCTCTGCCTGAGGAGTGACCTCCACTGATGGAGGAGGGATCTCCAACTGTCCCGACACTGGAGCTGGGGCCTGTGAGCTGCTAGCCTCGCCCGCTGATGGCTGAGTGGTCGATGGATTTGCTTGGATGACCATGCCCGCTAGCGAATGTTCTATTGCCTTCTGAACATCTGCTTGTTCCTCCTCCATAGCTGTAGGGGCAACAATCTGCTTGCCTTTCTCCCGAGGACCCGTATCCTCCTCGGACGATGACTCCTCCTCAGTCTCTCCCTCATCTGTTTCCCCACCTTCGGACTCTGCAGAGTGTCCGGAATAATCCTTAGGAGGGATGTCAATGTGTGCAGGGGAAGCTGTAGTCTGGGAAGCCCCGACAGTCTGTGGTGCAGGAGCTGTCATCAAGGTGGAGAAGTCAAGATCTAATCCAGCAACGGTCGTGCCCGCTCCCTACTCACCTTCCTTGGGCATAAGAGAAGATAGATCAAATTCAAGAGTCTGCATCTTGTGGAGTTCAGTCTTCATTGTGGCCACATCATCACGGAGCTTTGGCAAGTCGCCAACCTCACCCCACTATATCTTTTCAATCCGCACCTCAAGCTGCTTCAGGCGATCCCCATAAGATGTTTGTTGCTGTTGGAGAGCCGTCTTTGAGGACTGGATGGGAGTCAATGCTTGCCTGATGAGGGTGGGGAGGTTCTTCAGAAGATGGTCTACCTTAGCATTTGCATGCTGAGCTAGGAGACCGAGCCTCAAAACAGCTAGAATTGTGGCAGAAGGCTAAGCAATGGTGGCCTGAGAGGTGGGCTGTGAAGTGGAAGTGGAAGCCACTGTGGCCTGAGGAGTAACAGGCGTCTGGGGGTCTGGAATCTCTGTATCAGCAGCACTTTGGTTCTGAACCTCTGGGGGAGCAACAATCCTTCCGTGCTTTCCCCATCTTGTCAGTATGTGGCATTGAAGGGACCTCCACAGCCTTATAGAGGGCTGTGATCAAGCATGGAAATGGTAGTGACGTGGCTATCTGGTTGGCTTGGACCCCTATCTCTCGGGAGATAATGTCACCCTCATCAATCTTGATCCCAGTTATAATGCAGGCAATGAGGAGAGCTTTCTCAATGCTGATATCAGTTTCATTTCGGGACGGTATCAAGCGAGAGGTGATAAAGCTGAGCCAGAATCGACCCTCTCGTGTGAGATCCTCCTTGTATATTGTATGCAGGTGGTTAATCCAAGCGGGGGTCCCCTTAGCTATCACTGAGGCGACCCAAGCACGCTTATTATCTCTGTTGGACCATTTGGCATCGTTCTCAGTTGTGCCCGGACTCCAGTCTGGGAAGTAGAACTCATTGATAGTTTCATTGCTACAAAACAACTGCTTCCCCCGAACCAAGACAGTGTCACAGAATATTTTGTTTCGCTTGTGGTGAGGTGTTCTGGAGGCTCTATAAGATGCATAGAATTCACGCACTAATGTTTCATTGTAATCATTAGGCAGCTCAGTGAAGCACTCCCAGTTTCTAGCCTTTATGTTCTCCATAATGTGAGGGTATTGCTCTTTCAGCCCGTTCAGACTCAGTTGCTTCTCATCAAGGATTTTCTGCTTCGTGAGCCCTTCTCTATACAGCTCCCTAGAGCCTTCAACCCCAAATCTGAGGTGGAAATCATCTCTCCTTTTTCTTCTTGCCTCAGCTTGTAGGTCAACTGAGGGCAAGGTCTCCTCCTCATCAGATTGAGAGGGATGCACAGCAGTAGGTCGAGATGTTTCAGGTCGGGCACGCTTGGCTCGTTGTGCCTGACCACTGGTGGAGGCCCTTTTCTTGGAAGATAGATGTTTCTTGGGTGCCATATCTGCAGAGGAATGAAATGTGAGCAACATAGCAGATATCAAGAAAAAATATACAAAGAAATTCAAGTATGTGACAGGTTATGCGATCGCATAACCACTATGCGGACCGCAAACCTGTCGCTAAAATCTTGTCTGCTGAAAGGAGCCAGTTATGCGATGGGTTATACGATCGCATATCCATTATGTGGTTCGCATAACCATAGCAAAACTAGAGGCTTAGAAAGTACATCACACAATGCGATCGCAAAATCCACCGCAAAGATGGATATGCGATCGCGGAATTGCCGCAAACAACATGCTACAAAAGCCATGAAACTGTTTCAGTATGTGGTGACTTTGCGGTCCGCATATCACTTATGCGATCGCAAAGTCGCCGCATTTTGTCATCTTCTTCAGGCCACCTAGGGTTCATTATGCGGAAACATTGCGGACCACAAATCGACTATGCGGTCCGCAGAAGTCATCGTTCTCAACATTTTGAACTCAACCCTCAACAATGGCGAACCTATTTTCACTACCCAGCACCCCAAACCTAACTACTTATCCAAGAACCCCCTCACATTATGAACAGATACCCACATACGAAGAGGAAAAATGAACAAAAACTAAAGGAAACAAAAATAGGAAAACACAACAAAATTTAAACTAAACTTTACATGGATGAAATCGGGAGAGGAGAACATACCAGTGATGGAGAAATGAGAACACTTGGGAGATGAATTCAACAGGTGTTGTGTACTCTTTTCGATTCAACTAGTCGTTTTCCTTTCTCTCTTTTTTGTTTTTTTCGTTTTGTTTTGTTTTCTTTCTGATAAAAAAAATTCTTTTCTTTTGTTTTACAAATGTTTGAATGCTGGTGATATGCGAGTAGGAATACTTACCTTGGTAGTTTGCGGTGGATAAGTCACCGCATAACACATTATGCGACAGCATAAGTGTTATGCAGTGGGTTCAACTTGAGTTGCTCGAGGACAAAATGCGGTGCACTTGTGCGATCGCATAATTGAAATGCGGTCCGCAAAGTGCACCTCCTCGCCGCATTTCTACCACCAAATTTTGCCAAACAAACTGTCTGGGTCTACGACCACTATGCGGTCCGCATAGTTAAAATGCGACCGCATATGTGTAGCAGACTTCCCATGGTGACTTTTCTTCCCTTTCACACGCAATTTTACCCAGTGTTATTATCTTTTGAATCACCTGCACTCTAACACACACTTTAAATTGCTTAATTAAATCTATCTAACAAAAGTTAAATGTAAAGGACAAAAAGGATGTTACCACACATGGGTTGCCTCCCATGAAGCGCTTGATTTAACGTCGCGGCACGATGAAGTTGGCCTTTCTTTGGGTTCACTCATTGGTCGGGCACGGACCATCTTTGAGAGCCAACTGTTCCACCAAATGTTTTTCTCCATCTGTGCCCAAGTAGTGCTTGACTCACTGGCCATTTACTTTGAAGGTTCGGAGCCCATCCTCTGATTCTAATTCCACAACTCAAAAAGGGGATACATTGACCACCTTGAACGGACCGGACCATTTCAATTTGAGCTTGCCCAGAAACAATTTGAGCCTTGAGTTGAAGAGCAAAACCAAGTCACCTGACTTGAACTCCCTTTTCAAGATCTTTTTGTCGTGGACGAACTTCATCCTTTCTTTGTACACAAATGCGCTTTCATATGCATGGAAACGGAATTCCTCCATTTCATTGAGTTGTGTTAACCTCAAATTTGCAGCTTCAGCCCAGTCCAAGTTCAACTTTTTTAAAGCCCACATGGCTTTGTGCTCCAGTTCTACGGGTAGATGACAAGCCTTGCCGAAGACTAACCGATAAGGAGAAGTGCCAATAGGGGTTTTGTACGCCGTGCGGTATGCCCACAATGCGTCATCTAGCTTCCTTGACCAGTCGGTCCTGTTTACATTAACAGTCTTTGCTAGAATATTCTTGATCTCCCGATTGGAAAATTCAACTTGGCCACTTGATTGGGGATGATAAGGTGTGGCCACCTTATGCTTGACGCCATATTTCTCTAGTAGCCCCGTGAAAGCCTTGTTACAAAAGTGAGACCCACCATCACTAAGAATGGCTCTAGGAGTGCCAAACCGCGTGAATATGTTTTTCTTTAAGAAAGTGGTCACACTCCTTGCCTCATTGTTTGGTAAGGCAATTGCTTCAACCCATTTGGACACATAGTCCACAGCTACCAAGATGTATTTCATACCACATGAGCTAACAAAGGGGCCCATAAAATCAATTCCCCACACATCGAAGATCTCTATCTCCATCACAAAGTGCATTGGCATTTCATACCTCTTCGAGATCGACCCTTGCCTTTGACATTGGTCGCAAGCCTTGTGTCACGACCCAAACTGGAGGGCCATGACTAGCACCCGGTCATACTTACCGAGCACCAACATACATTTTATCTAACCTTCTTTATTATCTTTTAGGGCTGACGAGATCAATATAACTAGTAGACATGGGTCAT
Organism: Nicotiana attenuata; assembly: GCF_001879085.1. Lineage (NCBI taxonomy): Eukaryota > Viridiplantae > Streptophyta > Magnoliopsida > Solanales > Solanaceae > Nicotiana > Nicotiana attenuata. The sequence goes on from NW_017673033.1 coordinate 40,620, forward strand.
GGACAACCAACAATAAAATATGATAGCATGAACATACATAACATGGGATGACTAGACAATCAAGAAACTATATATAAGATACGAGCTACCACACTACCATGAGAGGCTATACAACAAAAACCAGCCGACAAGGCCTACCAAACTATACATGAGTCGACACCTGTCTATGAGCCTCTAAAGGAACATAAGTGTTGCAACATAGCCGGAACAGGGCCCCGACATACCCATAATATCTATAAAAAAAATGCATACCAAGACCACGGCAAGTCCGAAGAAGGGATCTCGCCAATCACCGCTGAACTGGACAACCTACTATGGTGGGGGAGCTGCGCCTGCCTGTCTATCAGGACCTGCAGCACGACTTGCAGCGTCCACAAATAAAAGGACGTCAGTAAGAATAAAGTACTGAGTATGTAAGGCAGGGAACCATAAGTACGAACAGTAATGTAAGCAGGGATAGAGAATAAACAACCTGTAACATCTGGCTACCTCTAAGGGCTACTGACATGAAATGCGTGATACATATGTATATATACATAAACTTTTAAAACATACGCCTCTGTGGGCATCATCATCATCATATTGTACCCGGCCGTAATAGGCTCGGTAAAAACGTACCCGGCCACGTGGAGCTCGGTAAAACCCAACTGATCAGTGGTTGCACAATAGGTGCCATACCCGACCGACTATAGCGCGGCTCGGTAGAGTAAAATAGATACATATATATAATGCATGCTCGACTCATGGACTCACGTTCTAAACCTTTCAGAGTGACGTAAGGTCGGTATCCTGTGTACACGTTATTAGGAATAACTCTTCACCATGAACCTTATAAGTATCAGGAAGTACCAATAACATTGATAACATAAGAATAAGAGAAGCAACATCAACATCAATCGTTCCATAAGAGGGGAAACAATGTAAGTACTGCTAGCTTCTAAGAGAGCCTGAAGTAGGAGTCCCGGAAGAGGAATCAACAACGGAAGGTGAAACCGGCTGATGGAAGGTAGAGTATCTTTGGAAGCTCGTTCATTACATTATGTACAATCGGAGTCGTGCAAAAGAAGGAAAGGGATAGCCTCACATACCTTGTATATACTGCCCCAATCTCAAGCTATGCAATTTTCACGACTCCTTAGTCTACAATAAGAGAAACGATACTATAGTTACCATTCAAGCTTCATAACTATTATGAATCGACCACAACCTATTTTACGATGAAACGGACAACACCTCCCCTATATATATGACTTCACACAATTCCAAACAATCACCAAACAGCCCAAACAACATCAATAATAATCATATTGAGCCTCCCAAAACAGTCCACGCACAACCAAATCACTTCATACATACGACGGCCACCGTAGTCGTGTCAAACGACCCGGAAATGTTATGAAGAACTACCAGCCCACAACCCTACATCTATATGGTGTTTCCCCACACCCTTCCTCCTCCAAAACTCCACAAAACAGTAGTAAAACACGCAGCCCAACAGCAACACAAAACAGTCCACAAAACAGTCCGCTACAAGTGAATAACTCGAACTCACGGCTTCCGATCACTGTCCCGTGAGTTCTTACATGTATAGAACGAATTACCATGAATTCACAGCAGAATAAATGTATGAAAGATAGCAGTAAACTCACCTTACTTGTTGGATAACTCAGCCCTTATCTTGGTTCTTCAAAATCTAGGGTTTACCCCCTATTTGAACTTGAAAGAGAGGAAAAATCAATTAGGGTTTGCGGATAATTTTTGGGAGGAAGTTTGTAGGGGTTTAGGTCTGGTTATTTGTGAAATATACTGAGGGATATATTGCAGAAGATAAGACTTTTAATGGGCTCTTTGTCTGACCCGAAATTGCCTCTTTTTGGGCTATCATTTAACCAAGTAGGTGACCCACCTACCTGTCACCTAACAGCTTGTGCAGTCTTGCAAAAATGTCTATATCTCTCTACTCCAATGTCGTATTGATAAAAGGTTTAAGGCGTTGGAAACTAGACTCATAGATATTCAATTTGGTGGGTAGATCACCCCGTAATTCCAAGTATATTGGGAGAAAAGCTTAATAACATTTGACCTAAAGTTTAAGTAAAACTATGAACTTAAGTTGCAACAACTCTTGTCGACTTTTGTTTCATAACTCGTTTGACTTCAAGACTATGATACGGATATTTTATGATTCATATACCTTAAAATANTCTTCATTTCAACCGCATCTTCCACTTCATCAACAACATCAATCACCGAGATGCTTTCATATGTGTGTGGTAGTTTCATACCCTTGCTTTCCTGGAATGTAACCTCTTTATCGTTTACACGGAATTTGATCTCATTCCTTTCCGAATCCATTAGTGCTCTTCCTGTCGCAAGGAATAGTCTCCCCAAGATGATAGGGATCTCTTTGTCAACTGCACAATCAAGGATTACGAAATTGGCGGGTAGATGGAACTTTCCCACTTTCACAAGCACATCATCAACGATTCCCACCGGTCTCTTTATAGAACGATCAGCCATTTGCAACCTCATACTTGTAGGCCTCGGCATACCTAATCCCGCTTGCTTGTAAATAGCAAGAGGCATTAAGTTAATGCTAGCCCCATTGTCACAAAGAGCTCTTGCAAAATCACGTGCCCCAATAGTACATGGAATGGTGAAAGCTCCCGGGTCTTCTTTCTTTTGAATGGTGGATGTTGCAATGATGGAATTAACCTGGTGAGTCACATTCACCACTTCATTCTTGGTGGTTCTCTTCTTGGTAATCAAATCTTTCAAATATTTAGCAAAACCCGGCATCTCTTGAAATGCTTCCACAAATGGAATATTCACCGATAACTGCTTGAGAATGTCATAGAATTTTTCGAGTTTGCTATCATCAACCTTCCTCGCAAGTCTTTGAGGAAAAGGAGGAGGAGGTCTAGGAATAGGTGGTAGAGCTTTTGGTGTCTCTTTTACCTTTTCCTTTACCTCTTCCTGATTCACTTCTTGAACTTTCAACTCTTCCGGAACCTTGTCAACTTCAACAACCCTTGGCTCTTCAACCTCAACCTCTTGCTCGGACTCTTCTACTTAAACCACTTGTTCACTCTCTCCTTGTAGTACCTTCCCACTCCGAGTAGTGATTGCCATGACGTGAGAAGTTGGACCACTTCCACTACCCTTTGGGTTCGCAATTGTGTCACTAGGAAGTGCTCCCCTTTGCTTTGGATTTTGTTCCCTAGAAAGGTCTCTCATTTGCATCTCCAATTTTAAATGGATGCGGTATGAGAACCCACAAGCTCGGTCATATTCCTAATACAAGTGTCGGACCTCTCTTGATTTTGCAATACACGTTCAAGCATGCTTTCCAACTTGGAATCACTTGAGGACCCTTGATTTGGATATTTACCCTTTGGTGGAACATAAGGGTTGGAACTCCGATTTGAGAAGTTTTTGTTGTTGTTATTCCAATTTCCTTGATTTTAGCTACCTTGGTCATTTCGCCACTGTTGGTTGCCTTGCCCTTGCGGGTTAGGCCTCCATTGATTTTGTTGTCCTTGACCTTGGTATTGTTGCCTTTGATAACCTCCTTGAGAGTTGTTGACGTAGTTTGTTTCCTCAAAGTCTTCATTTGATATGGGTTGCACATCCTCTACCACATTTACCTTCTTCGTTTGGCTTTCAGTGAACATCTTTGTCAACACATTGACATTGGTGGCAAGACCTGCGATTACTTGATCTCTCTCTTGATTCTCCTTAATCAGGTTGGTCAAGGAGGGAGAACCATATGCAATTCCACCTGTGGTGTCCTCTGAGTGCCAAGCTTGATTGTGTTGTGCTATTTTGTCAAGGATTTGTGTGATCCTTGCGAATGTCTTGTCCATAAAAGATCCATCAGCTGCATTCTTGGCTATAGATTGGTTCATAGCATCTAAACCCATGTAGAATTTCTCCAACAAGATAGAGTCCGGAAAACCATGATTGGGTGACCTCACCAAGTATAACTTGAATCGATCCCATGCTTCATGTAGATGTTCTCCCGGTAGTTGCTTGAAGAAGAAAATTTTATCCCGAAGCTCAGATTTCTTGCTTTGCGGGAACCATTTAGCTAAGAATGCTCGGACAAGTTCAGGCCAAGAATGAATGTAATTTGGTGGCAAATTTTGAAGCCACTTCCTAGACCGGAAATGCCAAACAAGGTCCCAATGAGGAAATGATGTACCGGACCAAACAGTCGAATGAACCGTGTCCGCACAACCGCGCCCCGATGGCGTAGGCACATGTACTAGCGTCAAATAATCAAAGAATGCTTTTTGCCAACAAGACTCATGCTCCAAGAAAAACCCAGCGTTTTCGCCAGAACAATTCCTCCACTTTAATCCTCCTCATGTGGCGGCGCCGGTGCCTGTGCTATGGAGTGTCTCTTCACGTTTTCGGCTATCAATTAGAAACGGGGAGATGGAATGTTTGACCATTACTGCTGCTGCAGCGGGAGATTTAAGTGCAGATGCTACTAGTAGTAGCAGTGCCAAAGGGTCGGGAACCACCGCCAGAGGGCGGAGGTTGTTGAAGTTCAGGGAGGAGAAGAGGAAACGTGAATATGAACGTCTCCACAATTACCCTACTTGGGCCAAGTCCTTTTCTTTCTCCCTTAATTTTATTCTATGTTACATGGCCAAGTCTCCACCACGGTGGGTGCCAAACTATTTACCGTTAAAATGGTAATAACAATTAAATTTGTTGATGGAACTCTAAAAATACGTGATCTATTTTTATGCTAGCCGTGGAGCAGTTGATGTTGTGAGTGTGTAGTTTGAGGGTGAGACGCGAGCTAAAATAAAGCAGTGATCGAACCAAGAGATAGCCGTTCGAGGCCTCGAGCTGGTCGATTCGGGGCTTTGAGGTCGAGTCTCGAGCTCGGGCTCGAGCTGTCGGGGGAAATCGGGGAAGGGCTAACAGATGCAATGATATTAAAGTAGGCCACTTATAGCCAATGATAAGCAATAAACAAGCAATGAATATGAAACAAGTATGAAAATAATAGGATAGAACAACAATGTTGAGAGAGTATCTTAGAGAGAAAGAGAGAGAGTTATCATATATTTCATGTAGAGTCTTTGGAGCAACCTCAGTCCTCTACAACATAGTTAAAATTCCCTTTATATAGAAGGGGGGAAACTTATAGGGTAAGGAATCCGCTAGCTGTAAGGGTGTGGAGATGGGACGGCTGGAAATGACGCCTCAAGGAGGGCTCAAAATAGTCTGGCTATGTTTTGTCAAACTTAGCCGTGACAGATTTAGCCGTGTCTTGGGAACTCCTACTTCTGCTTTAGCCCCGATCAATATCCTCCCGAGGCTGAGTGCCGATGGGCCCCGAGGGAGAAGACTCGAGCGCATCTTTGTAGCCTCGGGGCTTTGAGCCGATCTTCCGAGATGCTTAAAAGACGGGAAATTGGACCCTCCGATTTTGCCGTATACAGATAGTCTCCGCGTTTTCTAGATCGAAGTGATGGGAAATGAATTTGATGCCCGGCTCTCCGGGCTCTCTGCGATGACGTCATACTGACAATCGCAGTATATGACATAAGCCGTTATGATAACCGGAAACATTCCATTGTTTCGCCTTTCCAGGGTTGTTCAAAGCCTTGCGGTTTCTCGTCCTCCAAAATCATAATGTTACCGCCAATTCAGAGCTCCCCAGGACGTATTAAATGCACCTGCTATTACGTTTTTCGAGGGTGATAATGGCGTCGTCGGTTACGCTTCCCCCCCCCCCCTCTTCCTATAAATGGGAGCTTTTTGGGACTAATATTTTACCCAAGTTTCTTCCTACATTTGCCACATCTTCCTTTCTTCCCATCCTTAACTATCTTTCGCCATGATTGAGGTTCATGGCTTTGCGATCATCCGGCCTAGCTTATTTCGACCGTGCCCAGTTTTACCCCTTGAGCTTCCTTTTGTGGAGCGAAACTTTGCTGTTTTGCCGTTGTTGTTGTTGTTGTTGTTGTTGTCCCGAGATGAAGATACAGGGACGGCTGACTTCTTCCGATCTAGGTGAACGTTTGCCAAGAAATTTAGGGAGACTACAGTTAGTAGATGAGCGCCACCACACCCCATGGAATCAAAAAGGGGTGTAATGCGCCGACTAGGGCAGGAGGGTGAGCAGCGAAGTATAGTCCGAGCACCCTCATGAGCAGCGGTGTAGAGTCCAAACGTCCACCTAGACCGGAAGAAGTCAGTCGTCCCTGTATCATCATCTCGGGACAACAACAACAACAACAACAACAACAACAACAACAACAACGGCAAAACAGCAAAGTTTCGCTCCACAAAAGGAAGCTCAGGGGGTAAAACTGGGCACGGTATGACTTTTCCAAATATAAAAGAGTTGCAATTAAGAACAATCAATATATGCCAAATAAAATCCACTTATTCCTAAGCGATTCTATTAAACAAGGTTTAAAGCCTTGGGGCTTTGATATTTACTTCTACCAAACACTAAAACACTTTTTCAAGTTACGAAAGAATTTAGTGGCACTTATTAATGTTTGCAACCACCAACAATAAATGAAGAATGAGAAATAAATATATATCAATCAACCATTATACATATATTCAATGTTAAACACCAAATAACATAACACCCATTTAGGGTCCACAACCTTAGTATTTAAAGTTAGCTACTCATGTTAAAATACAAAAAGATGAGAATATTAAATGCCATAAAGCTTACAAAGTGCAAGATTCTTCACTCCTAAAGCTTCCAAAAAGAGAGGAATATTAAAGACTTGGAATGTAGCTTAAAAACAAGACAAGATGCCCCCACAAAACCCCAATAAATCTATTTATAGTGGGCCAAAACTCGGGACCAAACTCGGACAAAAATACCCTTTCAGGTCAATTATGCGACCGCATATCTGTCGCATAACAGACATGCGGTCTGCATTCTCTTCAAGGCCATCGCATCTTCGAACCCTAGTTTCCAGGCATTTGTCGCATTTAAGTTATGCGGTCCGCATTGTTGATTTGCGATCGCATTTGTCACCGTATTTTCCACCTTCAGCAACTTCCATAACGAGTTTGCGATCCATTATGCAGCCCGCAAACCTGTTATGCGGTCGCATAATGGACCACATTTCTTGTGCTTGACTTTGGCCAACAGACTGTTGGGCTTTGCGGTTACTTTGAGCATTATGCGGTCCGCATGTCGGATTTTCGGTCCGCATTGTCACATCTGCGATCGCATTTTGCTCTTTTCTTGTCCTTTTGCAGCTTTTTGATTTCATTTCCATGTTCTTAGGTCCTTAAACCTCATACACTGCAAAAACATTAAAATTACATAAGTATAAAAGATAATTGCACTTAAAACAAGCTAAAATCTAAGCAATTTGTATTAAATGTTCCGAAATTCTACGGCACATCAACAGTACGAGCGCACTATCCAGATATTGGAGGACATGTTGCGTGCTTGTGTCATTGATTTTGGAGGTTCATGGGATCAGTTTCTACCGCTCGTAGAGTTTGCATATAACAACAGTTATTAGTCGAGTATTCAGATGGCTCCATATGAGGCTTTATATAGGAGACGGTGTGGATCTCCGGTAGGTTGGTTTGAGCCGGGCGAGGCTAGGCTTTTGGGTACAGAATTGGTACAGGATGCTTTGGACAAGGTGAAAGTGATTCAGGAGCGGCTTCGTACAGCGCAGGATGCTATACTGAAGGTTTCACCCATGAAGGGTGTTATGAGATTTGGGAAGAAGGGTAAATTGAGTCCTCGGGTCATTGGGCCTTTTGAGGTGCTTCGGAGGACTGGGGAGGTGTCTTATGAGCTTGCTTTACCACCTAGCTTGTTGAGTGTGCATTTGGTATTTCATGTTTTTATGCTCCGGAAGTATATTGGCGACCCGTCTCTATTTTTGGTTTTCAGCACGGTTTAGTTAGACGGTGATTTGACTTATGATGTGGAGCCAGTGGCTATTTTAGAGCGGCAGGTCCGAAAGTTGAGGTCAAAGGATATAGATTCAGTGAAAGTGCAGTGGAGAGGTCGGCCCGTGGAGGAGGCTACTTGGTAGACAGAGCGGGAGATGCGGAGCAGATATCCACACCTGTTTGAGACTTTAGGTATGTTTCTTGACTCGTTCGAGGACGAACATTTGTTTAAGAGGGGGAGGATGTAACGACCTGGCCGGTCGTTTCATGAGTTACAGCCCCGTTTCCCCATTTCTGCTTTATTTTATGTTGTTCAGCTATGTTTCATTATATCGTGTTGGTTGTTCTGTGTTCGGAGTGGTCTTGGAGTGAAATGAGACACTTAGTCTCTAATTTAGGAGCTTAAGTTGGAAAAGTCAATCGGATGTTGACTTATGTGTAGAAGGTCTCGGATGTGAATTCTAATGGTTCGGATAGCTTTGTTAGGTGTTTCTGGACTTAGGAGCGTGTTTGGAATGTAATTTGGAGGTCCGTGATAGATTTAGGCCTGGATTGGTGAAACTGAAAATTCGGAGTTTCCGGTCAGCAGCGGAAATTTTGATATCGGGGTCGGAATAGAATTTCGGAAATTGGAGTAGGTCTGTTGTGTCATTTGTGATGTGTGTGCAAAATTTCAGGTCATTCGGATGAGGCTTGATAGGTTTTTGCATCGTTTGCCGAATTTGGAAGTTTGGAAATCCTTAGGCTTGAATCCGAGGGTGATTTGGTATTTTGATGCTGTTTTGAGTGTTCCGAAGGTTCGAATAAGTTTGATTGGTAATATGTGACTTGTTGGTAACTTTGGTTGGGATCCTGAGGGCCTCGGGATGAATTCGGATGGTTGAGGGATTGGTTTTGAGGTTTGAGAGTTAATAAAATTTCTGGTGTGTTTCAGCTGTCATAACCGCACCTGCGGAGTGGGAACCGTAGGTGCGGCAACGCAGAAGCGGAGGATCAGCCGCAGAAGGGGCCATAGCTGAGAGGGCAAGAGTCGCAGGTGCGAACATCGTACTGCACCTGCGAGACCGTAGGAGCGAGAAGTTGACCGAAGAAGCGGGTTCTGGAATTTAAGTGAGGACCGCACGTGCGATGGATTTTCCGCAGGTGCGGCATCGCAGATGCGACTAGAGGACCGCAGATGCGGAAGTGCTGGGCAGAAAGTATATAAGTTCCCCTTTGCGAATTTCTGCCATTTCTTCACCATTGTTGAACGAGTTGGAGCTTGGGAGCTGTGATTTCAAAAGGGAATCATGTATTTTCAATGAGGTAAGCTACTTGGACTTTGTATCTTGTGTTTATGGCGATTATTCATTTGTTTAATCATGATATTAGTGGGAAATTAGGGAAGAAATTTGGAGGATTAGGGCTTGATATTGGAGAGTTTGAATTGGGGATTTGAGGGACCATTTGAGGTCGATTTTGATGATTTTTGTATGTATAGACTTGGGAGTGAAGGGAGTTTCTAGTCTTGCGATTTTTGTTGGATTCCGAGATGTGGGCTCGTGGGCCGGGTTTGAGCCAATTCGGGATTTTGGGTCTAATTTGATAATTTTCGTGTGGGTTTCATTCTTTTAGTGTGTATTGATGATAATATACTGATTTTGGTTAGATTCGGAGCATTTGGAGGCCGGACCGAGAGGCAAGGGCATCGCGGGTTAGAGTTTTGGCTTGGTTTGAGGTGAGTAATGCTTCCAAAATTGGTTCTAAGGGTTCGAAACCCCGAACTGTGTGTTCTATGATTAAATATTGAGGTGACGCAAATGCCAAGTGACGGGCGTGTGGGCGTGCACCGTGAGGATTGAGGCCTGGATCACTCCATGGCACCTCTTAGTAACTCTTTCTTGCTGATACATGTGTAGTGATTATATGATTTAGTTAATGAGCTGTAAATCATACTAATTATCATGTTAGGGATTCTCGCCGATACTGTTGAGACCCGATAGGTCGTTTCTTGCTGTCATATCATTATCTTCATTTATATTTTGTACTCAGTCTTGTTCATGCATATTATATCATGTCTCAGTCTCGATTGTTATTATTTTGGCACATCATGTCATTGTTTCGGGCTAGTTTCCCGGTATTGTGAGCTCGTGTGTGTGAGACTGGAGAGTTGTGACTGAGTGAGGCCGAGAGCCTGAGTTTGAGTGACAGATATAGGATCGGGCTGCACGCCGCAGCAAATTATTGATTATGCTTTCATTGGCTTGTTATAGCGCTTGGGCTGAAAGGAGCCCCTTCGGAGTCTATACACCCTCAGTGAGCGCGGATGATATTATTGAGGGATGGATTTCTCTGGACATGGATTGTCCAAAGTACTGATATTATTGAGGGATGGATTTTTCCGGACATGGATTTGTCCGAAGTACTGATACCTGGAGATGGATTTCTCCTCAGGGTTGGATTACCCTTGTTCCTCGGTACCGGTTGACTTGAGGTCAGTGTTGTTTATATATATTCCTAGATGGATTCCCCTGGGCCGGATGGCCATATGCGGTACCGAGTGGTTGAGCACTTGAGAGTGGGAGCACACGGTGCATTTTCATACATTTTTGGCATTGACCTGTAGAGTTTTACTGAGCTTTATATTTTACATTGTTTTGATTAGCACTGCTCTTTACTGTCAAGTTAAAAATATTGAATTGCCAGCATGCCTACCTTTTTGTACAATTTAAATGTGTTATAATTGCTGAGGTTTAGTTCGTCACTACCTCTCAGTCCAATGTTTGGACTTGTTACTTACTGAGTTAGTGTACTCACGTTGCCCATGAACCTTGTGTGCAGATCCAGGTATCTTAGGCCACCGTAGCGGCTGTTGACTGTTCCAGACGCAGATTTCACCGGCGATAGCGAGGTAGCTACTTGACGTTCGCAATTCTGCCTTCTCCCTCTTTATCTTCCTTCTAGTATACTTTGGATATTTCAGAGTATTTTGGTCTAGTTGTGTTTCGGAACAAGTGTACTATTGCTCATGACTTAGTGACACCCGAGGTCGGGCTTGTATTTTTCCGCTTTTGTTTGGTTTTAACTTTGTATCTTTTATGGAACATCAGTTGAAAATGGTATTATTTAAGCTTTAAATGAATGTTGAACTATTTTGAAAATGTGTCGGCTGACCTAGTTTCACGATAGGCGCCATCACGACCGGGTCGGTTTTGGGATCGTGACAGAATTAAACTACTTATATTTTCATATTGATAAATATAATTTTTTACAACAATATCAAAGGAATTAAATTGTAAATACATGCCTAATATTTTATTATTTAAATTATCGTTTACTAGTATAAATAATATTATTATTATATAAAGTTAAAAGTTTTATATCAATTAAGAATATTATATACAACAAGTACAAAAAATGGTAATAATATTTTTATATTTGTGCATATGTCTGTATGCACACATATATGAATTCTAGCATAAAAAGCATAAGGCATTTTATTAAAATTTACGTTTAATAAACACTAGTATATGCTTGTTTAATCACTATTCAAAGGCTATTTTCACAAAAATGAAAACCATAAGGCATATTATCATAGCAAAAATGAGTGCCTCCGTTATATCAAATTGTAAAAGGCATAATATACTTTCTGCCGTCGCTGATCTTATAAACAATTTTTCACTAGGATTCCCTTTACGTCATACTACAAGATTATCACTTCATCCCAGTAGGATTCCTCGAGTCCCTGGCACTGCCCAGCTCAATCAGGGCTTCAGAATTCGAAGTTTTTTTAATTTTTTGAATTGGAATAGTGTCGATAGAAATTCAGTATTTTACAATGAAAATAATATAAAAAAACTGGAGTCAATTTTTGGATGAAAGGAAACCTCTTTATAAAGAGAAAAATGAATTAATTAAATTGAAGTTCTTTCTTTGGCCTAATTATCGATTTGAAGATTTAGCTTGTATGAATCGTTATTGGTTTGACACAATAATGGTAGTCGTTTCAGTATCTTAAGGATACATATGTATCCACGATTGAAAATAAATTGATAGTACTATATACCCTGTCTCGTATAGAGTATCTGAAAGTAAACAAATGTACACATACTTTGTCTTACATTTCATTCAAATCTAATTCGAGTAGACGATACTAAATCAATAAGGTATCGATGAGATCTAGAAATGAATCAACAGAATCGGCCGAAAAAGAAATGAAATCAAAGCAAGACGGCTGCCTTGATATCAGTACCTGCAGACAATATAGTTTACTTGGCTAAACTGAGTAGCAATAACTAGGTATGTGATATCGTTGACAACATAGATTTCAGAATAAGTAAAGAAACACCAGCTAGTTTAAAGCATTTTTTTTTTGAAAAACAAAATATGATATATCCCACCACAGAAAGCCTCCCGCTCAGGAGTCAGCGTTTGGTCCTTTTCCACCTTACCCCATGAGTGACTCGAACTCCCGACTAGGGGTATCAATAGATATATAAAAATCGACTAAATCATACAGTACTGAACCGATTTTTAGGTTTTTTTATAAATAAAACCCTAGATTTTTATATAAATCTATAATCGTACCGATAATTAGGGTATGTTTTTTATTTTAGGAAAATAAACCAAGAAATACCACACCATACCGAATATATTTATAATATGAAAAATATATCTATTTATTAAGTTTAAAAATAATAAAACATTAAATATTTTCTTGGGCCTTGGAATTATGGAACAATTACAAGCCAACAAGTAATTAAACTCAAAATCCTAATTCCCAAACCTATTATGCTACTTATATTGAAACTAAATTTTTCCAGCATATTTACTAGCAAGACACAAGGTATTGTAGCGATTATGAGTAGCAAATTACAATGTATTGAACATGTTTCCTTTCGTATGATTCAGATTTATCTTTTTGAATATTTAATCCTCTATAGACTTTATTCTTGAGTCCCAGCTTGGTTAATATCTTTCATATTTACTTAGTTTCTTTTATGTTGTAGTAGAATAACTGATGAATCTATATTGTAGCCATCTTTCATGTTTTCTTAATTCATCGCCTTTTAAACTGTAAAAATGTCTAGAGAGTCTTATAAAAGTACGTATGTTATTGCATTCTACTTCTACTAGTGAATTTGACATGACATTTAAAAAAAATTACCGAAAATTAACCGACCCGTACCGATACCAAAGAAAAACCGACATAATTGGGACGGTTTCAAAAAGTCTAATCTTGGTTATATATAATAGAATAACCGAAAATTGGTATGCTATAAATTTTATAAAATAACCGACCGAACCGAAACATTGACACCCCTACTCCCAACCTCTTGGTTGAAACTAAGTGCTCTTGCCAATAGAGCAACCTCACTTAATACCATAGAAACATAGAAAGTTGCATATGAACATATGATTTGAATGCTCCGAAGTCTTCTTCCGTTCATCCGAAATACACATACATTATATTTATGATCAGCACGGTTTGAACTAAAAACAGGATTTTGGTTGCATAGTGAGCTATGACATATATTTGGTCTACTTGGGCAGATTGGGTTATGACACGCTTCTCAGCCCTTCTAAACCAACCCATCTTGACCCAAGCAAACTTTGGGCGGCTTGGGACTTTAACCCAACCTGCTTATTTGACACCTCTAATTAAAGTGAAAGATGAGAGTTTCACTCTTGTTACAATGGTAACTCACCATGCCATTTTTATCTTTTGAGCTTCATTTACTACTACTCAATTCTTATTGTTTTCCCAGTCTAACTAGGATCAGCGTTAACTGAAAGAGCGCGACAATAAAGAGGCCTAATAGCTGTGCTAATACCTAATCCATTGCATCAGAAACTAATGGCTGGGAATATAATAAATATTGAGTATAGTTATTATTATTGATAGATCAATTCATTATTGTATTGTGTAACATAACTTCTAGTTAGTAGTTAGCTTAGTGATTAGCCTAGTCAAATTAGTTAATGAGCAATTAGTTTAGTCAACAAGTCAACATGTATATATATCCTTATACAATTGGTGAAATGAACAGGAGTTCACATTTTCAGGAAAATATCTCGGCTCCTCCACTCTCTCTTCTTCCTCTCTTCTCTCAGAATATTCTAGTAGACTCCATGGGAGCTTCATCCATTTGAGCTCGCATGCACTCTTGTTATGGTATCAGAGCAGGAACATCAGCTCGGATTTCTTCGACGTCTTCAACTATCATCCCAAATTTCATTTAGCTTCGTCAATTTCTAGGGCTTTGGCAATTTTCGCCCAATTCTGAGAAAATCACCTCACAAATCGAAGATCTTAGACCTAGCTGAAAACTTTATATCCTTCAGACTCATCGAGTCGGAATTTTGCATATGGCTGTAGATCAAACTGAAGAGATGACCCCTAGCACGAGCAGAAATGACCATTTGGTCATCGATACAGGTAATCCCCTCTACATTCATCTTTCGGATAGTCCTGACATGACTTTAGTACCAGTTCCGTTCGACGGAATTAGATATCGTTCCTGGAGGAGAAGCGTATTGCGAGCCTTATCAGTTAAGAACAAATTAGGATTTATTAATGGAGAGTTTAGAAAACCTAGTTCTGATTTGCCTCAATTCCGCCAGTGGGAGAGGTGTGATGATATGGTAACCTCGTGGATCCTTAATTCCCTTGCTAAGGAAATCTCTGATAGTGTGGAGTATGTAAATGACTCAGTCGAGCTATGGAGAGAATTAGAGGATCGTTATGACCAAACAAATGCGGCAAAATTGTATCAGATTCAGAAAGAAATTAATGATCTTGCACAAGGTTCCTTAGACATAACCACATACTATACGCGAATGAAGAGGCTGTGGGAAGAACTGAACACCTTGAATGTCAAATCTCAGTGCAGCTGCAATTGCACACGTGGAGCAAAAGAAACTATGCATAAAGCAGAACAGGATCGACGACTTATCCAATTTCTAATGGGATTAAATGAGGTCTATACAATAGTGCGAGGAAGCATTCTTATGATGAAACCTCTGCCTTCTATGGCACAAGCTTTCTCCCTACTAATACAAGAGGAAAAAACAAAGGGAATTCAAGCCCAATGGTCAATTCAGTCTAGATTCCACTTCACTGCATGCAAATGCAACTTCACAGAATCAAAGTCCATTTCCATAGAACCAAAATCCATTTGGGGCTAGAAATTTTAAAACTCACTACACAGCTAGCAACAGTAGCAGGGGTCGTCCATTCTGTGATTATTGCAAAAGACCAGGTCATACAAAGGAAAAGTGTTACAAGTTACATGGATATCCTCAAGGCATTTCCTATAGCAACGAAAACTTCAATCGCAATAATGCCAATGTTCAGCCCTATAATCAAGGGAACAACCAGAACCACAAGTTCAACAGAGGAAAAGGATCTGTGCCTAATGTACATGGAACTCCAGCTGACATGATTCATGAGAATGAGAATGAAGAAGAACTACAAAATGATAATCAGAATGTCAATCTGACAAAGGAGCAATATGGGCAAATAATGAACTTGCTACAGCATTTTCAAGTGGGATATGCAGGAGGTTCTCCCATCAACATCAATGCCTCCACTGGCAGTGCCAACTTTGCAGGTATTATTTTTTGTACTTCTTCTATTGATTTTGACAAACCTTCATGCAAATGTTTTGAATCAAAGGCTAATCTTTGGATTATAGACTCAGGAGCATCCAACCATATGACTTTTAAAAGACATGCACTTACCAATATCACCAAATTACCCTATCCTTTACTGATAAGCCTACCAAATGGATATAGAGTAAAGGTTCTTGAATTTGGAGATGTGATACTTTCTTCAGACATTATTCTACATAGGGTCCTTCATGTCCCATCATTCAAGTATAACTTGATTTCTGTTCACTCTTTTGCAGTACACCTTAGATGTATTGTGTTTTTCAGTGATGCACTTTGTCTGTTGCAGGCCCCTTCAGTGAAGAGGCCTCAGGTGATTGGTAGTAGCAAAAAAGGTCTGTACTATCTCTGTTCCAGATGTTTGAAGGGTAAAAGAACTGTCTTACCTTCTGTTGTTTTAACTTCCTATTGCAATTGTATTCCTGATCCACAATCTGTAAATAGTCATGAGTCTGTAGGTCATACATTCATATCACACTCCTCAATCTGTAAATACTTCCATTTCAAGCAATAAGAATGAGCCTTCATATGTGTTTGACAAGCATGATGTACATTCTCTGTGGCACAATAGGCTTGGTCATGTTCCTTTTGTTAAAATGAGAGGGATATCCTCAATCCCTGTAAAATTTGCACTAAGACAGCCATTTATCTGCCCTGTATGCCCTATGGCAAGACAAACCAGACTCCCATTTCCCCAAAGAACCAGCACTACCTCCAAATTATTTGAACTGGTGCACATAGATATATGGGGACCTTACCATGTAACTACCCATGATAATTACAAGTATTTTCTCACACTAGTGGATGACTTTAGTAGATCCACTTGGACCCACTTGTTGAGCTGCAAGAGTAATGCTCTTCAGACCTTAAAGGCTTTTGTGGCCATGATTGAAAACCAATTTAATACATCCATAAAGACCATCAGATCTGATAATGGCTTGGAATTTACCAGCCATGAAGCCCTTTCATTCTACCAATCTAAAGGGATCATACATCAGAAAACATGTCCCTATACACCACAACAAAATGGTGTAGTGGAGAGAAAACATAAGTATCTTCTTGAAACTGCCAGGGCTCTCATGTTCCAGTCTAAGCTCCTAACTAAATATTGGGGAGAATGCATCCTAACAACCACTTATTTAATAAATAGGCTGCCAACCACTTACCTTAACAACAAATGCTCCTTTGAGTTGTTGTATCAAAAGAAACCTCATTACTCTCACTTGAGAAGCTTTGGATGCTTATGCTATCCCACTTTACCCAAAATACACAGAGACAAATTTGAACCAAGAACTACTCCTCACATCTTTGTAGGATATCCATTTGGGACAAAAGGTTACAAGGTACTAAGCCTGTCCACCAAGAGAATTCACATCTCTAGAGATGTAATCTTCCATGAAAATGTTTTTCCATTCTCCTTAAGCTCTGAAAATACTTCCTTTCCTGCTGTTCTTAGAACAGTCTCTTCTCCTAACTATGCTGAAGATAGTAGTCAAGTTATCCCTATGAATTTAAGACAAAGTCCTGGTAGTGTCACATCTCCAGAGATAGAACACCACTCTGAGACACCTATTAATGATACACCTTCTCCAAACACCACTGATCTTCCATCCACAAATGATAACAACTTACAGTCTTCACCTACACATGCTCAGTCAGAAGCACCATTTTTAAGAAAATCCAACAGAAGTCATCAAACTCCTGCGTACTTAAGAGACTATGTTTACCAATTACCCAGTAGTTCTGCTCAACTTTCCACTGTCACACAACATTTCTCCCCTTCACTAAAAGCCCTATTTTCCAATCATCATCATATCACTCCTGATGTTCTATCTACTGAAAGTCAGCACTTGATAGTGAGCCATCTTCATATGAAGAGGCAGCTTTCAATCCTGCTTGGCAGGCTGCCATGACACAAGAATTTGAGGCACTTCATGCCAACCATACTTGGGATTTGGTCCCCTTGCCAGCTGGCAAACAAGCAATAGGTTGCAAGTGGGTATATAAAATCAAACATAGGGCTGATGGGAGCATTGAAAGGTTCAAAGCTAGGTTAGTAGTGAAGGGTTACATTCAGCAGGCTGGGATTGACTATACAGAAACTTTCTCCCCTGTTGTGAAAATGACAACTGTTAGAGTCCTAGTTACAGTAGCTGTTAAGAAGGGATGGGAAATATTCCAATTAGATGTGAACAATGCCTTTCTCCATGGGGACCTACATGAGGAAGTCTATATGGAGGCCCCTCCTGGCCTTGTAGTAGATCAGTGCAGTTCAAGAGAGTGGTGTGCAGACTAAACAAGTCTTGTATGGACTCAAGCAGGCCAGCAGACAATGGTATGCCAAATTGACTGAAGCATTGTCCTCAAAAGGGTACCAGCATTCTGAAAATGATCACTCACTCTTTTGCAAGAAAATACCTTCCTCCATCATTTTTGTGGTTGTCTATGTTGATGATGTTATAATTAATGGAACTGATTCAGCAGAGATTACAAGTTTGAAAGCTTTCCTGGATCAAATGTTCAAAATAAAGGATCTAGGTAGACTTCACTATTTTTTGGGACTAGAATGTAACACCACGAAAGTTCGTCTTAGGTATGAATGAGTTAAAGGAGTAGTAAGGTTATATTTTAAACATGTGAAGTCCCATCGGGATGATTATGGGTGAAAATATTTGTTTCAAAATCAAGATGGAAAGCAAGGTGCATAAGATTTGTCAAAATCAATTAAGTTTGCAGAAGAGCTGTCTTCCAGCAGGTTTTAGTGAAAATGTGTAAGGAACTTGGGAAAACTCAAAGCACAATAGTTGTAGGCCTTTGAAATAGCTTTCCAACTATATATCATGGAGCCCAAACGGATCTCTGTGCAAAATGTTATGCGCGTTTTACAGAACAATATGCGATATGCGCGCCCAGTAGCGCGCCCATAGTGCGACCGCGCTAATTTTGAGGCAATGTTACTGCCGTTTAGCACGGTCAGTAGCGCGGGCAGGTCTCCAGGTGCACGGACACGCTCGTGGGGGGTCGTTTTAAAGCCATATTTCGTCCCCCACAACCCCAAAACATAAAAACTTGCTCTAGAAAGTGGAACTCTCAAAAACCTAACTCCTTAGGGGTCCTTCCACCACCCAAGGTAAGTTTTAATGGTGATTCTAAGTTAATTTAAATTTCCCAACATCTTATTAACATGGGTAAACCTTCCATATCATTAGATATTCGATTGTGACATCATTGTTGAGAGAAGGAAGCCTAGAACTCGAATTCAAAGTTTGAACTTCAAAAAGGTAATGTTTTCGCCCTCTAATTTATTCTGGCATTGATTTAATGATTTTAAACCCTAGTTCATGAGATATGAGTTGATGGGTTTGATAGAAAAGCATGAACGATTATAGGTTTGGGGTGTTGATTGTTGATTATTGGTTAAGGGTGTTGTTTACTTTATGGGTGATAAAGAATAATGTTGATTATAACCATTTGAGACTTTAGAATTTATCTAGGAACAAGAGAATGGGTTATTGGGTGTAGAGACACCATTAATAAGGACTATGAAGCTTTATTCTCACCAAGTGTTTGATAAGATACTTAAGTGACCAAAACATGAGCATCATAGCTAATATGGAATCCCTTTGACTTGTATTGCTATAGATTAAAGTTGAAAGGGTTGACAAACGTTGTATTACGCTCAAGAGCAGGAAGTTAAGGTATGTGAGGCTAACTCTCTATGTTTGGGAATTTTAATGATTCTCCCTACGCTACGTTTCTTTTACGACGTTACTCATTGCCTCAGAAATATAGTTAAGCCTAGTTCCTTGAATAGTTGCAGAACTTCTATTCTCTAGCTTCATTACTCGTTCATGACTTTCATTTTGAACGTTGTGAGCTCAGTGCGTATTCAATATAGACTGGTTTGATGCCCCGACGTCTTAGTATATCAGTATGCCATAAACAGTTGAAGTTTCAGTGTTCATAATCAGTTCAAGAATACATGTCTCAGTCTAGTCCCATTCAGTATTCCAGTATTATGTAACTCAGTGTGATCCAGTATTCCAGTATTATGTAACTCAGTGTGATCCAGTATTCCAATATTATGTAACTCAGTGTGATCCAATATTCCAGTATCATGTAACTCAGTATGATTCAGTATTTTGATTATCATGTATTGCAGTTTGATTCTCAGTTCCTTAATGTTGAACACCTGTATTTGGGCCTGAGGCCGCAGTTTATGCTTTATGCATCTTTGGGCCTGAGGCTGCAGTTTATGCTTTATGCATCTTTGGGCCTGATGCCGCAGTTTATGCTTTATGCATTTTGGACCTGAGGTCGCAGTTATGTATACGTATACTTGGTTCCGAGGCCGCAGTTGTGCACATATATATTGGGCCTGAGGCCGCAGTTTAATATTCAGATAAACAGGTTGTTCATCATTCGGAAGAGGGGGTATTCATATCCTTACTTCCTTTGTTCAGTTCAGTTATCAGTTATTAGTTATCAGTTATCAGTTATTAGTTATCAATTATCAGTTATCAGTTATCAGTTATTAGTTATCACTTCAGTTATTATTTCAGTTCATTTTTGATAGTTATTATTTCAGTTATCAATTATCAATTCACAATTATCATCTCAGTTTCAGTTTCAGCATTTATAATTCTTTCTTTCAGTTGCTTTACATACCAGTACAATTCAAATGTACTGACGTCCCTTTTGCCCGGGGCCTGCATCTCATAATGCAGGTAATGATTTACAGGTTGATGATTCAGAGCGCTAGGATTCTCATACCAGCTATTTGGTGATCCCCAATTCTTTCGGGGCATTGTCATTATTATAGTCTTCAGTATTTTCAAACAGTCAGTGTTTTCAGTACTTCATTAGAGGCTTCGTAGACTAGAGTAACAGTTAGACAGAGTCTCAGGCTTTTCATGTTAAGCAATGTTGGCTACATATATGTTCCAGACTTGTTTTAGTATTTCCGCACTTTGATTTATATCATCGAGACTTTCAGTATATCAGCATGTGTTAGTTTATCTTCCGCATTCAGTATGTTATGATACCACATGTTGATTTAGCCAGCCAGTTGGTTCGCTCGGTCACATGTAGTTAGGCACCGAGTGCCGTGTTACGTCCAGGCCCAGGTTCGGGACGTGACAAAGCTTGGTATCAGAGCACTAGATTCAAGAGTCCTAGGGAGTCTATGAAGCGGTGTCTAGTGGAGTTTCCTTTATATGTGTGTGCCGGCCACTCACATAAACGGTTAACTACTAAGACATCCCGGATTGTCTTATTTCTTTCTACTCTAGATCGTGCCATGAAGCTTAGAGCAATAGTTAACCTTCTCTTCCTATCGAATTCCAAACGTATTGGATGCCCAAGCGACGCGCAGGAGAAACCTAAGGTCCTAGAGAGGATAATTGCCCATTGGGGTATAATTATGGAGGACAGGTTGGTAAATAAGAGACTTGAGAGGACGTTAAAAGTGGGATGCAATGGATAGTAGTACAGATTAAAGCATAACCTTATCAAAAAGTACAAAAGCAGTTATGATGTCTTATGGCTATCAGTTTACCTCAGTTACTAGTTATACAGTCTTTCAGTTAGCAAGTTTATGGTTATTCAGTATGCCAGTATTCAGTTTTATGTTTACCAAATATCCAATTTTTAGTGTATCAAAATTTCTAGTGACTTGTGAGTATACAATGATGCATATGGATTCTCAAAGAAAATGTAAGTAACGGTGACTATAGTGAAACATTCGCATATTTTAGGTATGGATTAAGACCAGGACTCATTGGATGGCGCAGGAAGTGATTTATCAGATGATGGTATACTCTGAAGGATAAGTTTGTGTATGGTAATCGTATGTGTTTGACCTCAGAGAACAATTTCTTTTAATTCTTGCAAATGGAGCCACATGCAGGATGATGATAGTTCAGATGTCAGACCCTAACATTGGTCACTATAGTTTGGACAAAAAAGAGCCTAAGGGTAAAATACCTAGGAGTCAGAAACGATTGTTATTATTAGAGATGTATTTTTCGTAGAACTCATGCAAATGACTAGAAGATATGATGTATGCAATGCGAACCAAGAGCAACCAATATTGAATTTCAGGGAATGATTTTAAGTTGTTTAGATTTATTCAAATCAGAACTAGAAGTACCACGTTAGTAAGCTACTATAAGAAGCAGCTATTGTTGTAAGATAAAAGATATGACAGTTCCCCCTTAGGTTATGTGACTAAGTGATTACCGCGGATGTTTATAGTATGATATGATTTTGTATTATACAGAAAGTTTGGGGTTAGATATTCTAATTTTGTTTAAGACAGATGAATTCCCTAAAATGATCTATGCATATAGTTTAGAAAAAAAAAAGAAGGGTCCACAAGTATAAGACCTTTGGTCTAAGGGGTGATGTGAAAACCATCAGTAAGTGCAGTTAGAGATTTGAAACCCGAATAGTTAGCATGGGATATGAAAAAGAAAATCAGTTCAGTAATGAGGGAATTTTTTTTTTTATAATTACCACAGGGATTATGTCTAGCATGTGTAAGAAATACAAAGTGAGTAGAATGATCACTGAGCTTAGTGATTGATGACAAAGTGATCACAGAAAAGCTGTAAAATCATGCCTATTTGTGTGTTATGAGGGTAGTGCCATTGCACGGGACTCTAAAATTTATAGTACATGTCAAAGGCTTAGGTCACAATAATGTTATAAGTGTTTTCGAGAAGTGATTAAGAAGATAAAGTGTGAGAAGTATAACTCATGATTGAGGTAGATAAGAGAACTCTGGTGAAAGAAGTTCACCAACCAAGATAGGAGTTCGACTTCGGACTCCGAAGATGACGGAGTTGTTGTCTAGAACAGGACGTGTTCCCCATTAGTAGCTGAAGAGAAGGAGAAACAATGTGATGATCCCTACGTGTTGCAGTTGAAGAGGAGATTCACAAGTATAAAACGATGGCTTTTGAATAAAGGGGAGATGATGGTACTTTGAGGTACTAGGATAGATTGTGTGTCCCAGACATAGATGGACTTAAAGAGGGAAGATCATGTTAGAAGCCCATAATTCTAGGTATTCTTTCCATCCAGGTTCCCAAATATGCATCATGACCAAGGAGATTTATTGGTTGAACGACATGAAAAAGAAGTCGCAGACTTTATGGCCAATTGTCCGAATTGTCAGCAAGTGAAAGTCGAGCAGCAGAAAGCCTAGTGTTTTATCACAGAATACACATATTTTGAGTGGAGATGGTAAATATGAAATTTATAACAGGATTATCTTGCTCATTTTAAAAGCATGATTTGATTGGATGATTGTAAAACAACTTACCAAGTTAGCACACTTCTTGCCAAAAAAAAAACTACAGATTCAGTAGAAGATTATACCAAGTTGTACATTCAGAAAATCGTCTGATTGCATGGGACTCCGTTGTCTATCATTTCGGACTGTGGTGCTCAGTTTAAAAAAATGAACTTTAGAAGTTCTTTCCAAAATGATTAGGCACAAGTTTTTCATCCTCAGAAAGATGGCCAGGCAGAGCGCATTATTCAAACAGTTGAGGATATGTCCTTGATGTTAAAAGTAATTGGGATGATCACAGACCTCTCATTGACCTTGCTAATAATAACACCTACCATTCTAGTATCAAGATGGCACCGTACGAAGCTCTGTATGGGAGAAGGTGGAGATCACCAATTGGTTGGTTTGAAGTTGGAGAAATGGAGTTGTTAGGACCCGATTTGGTCTATCAGACTATAAAGAAAGTTAAGTTGATTCAACAGCCTTTGAAGAAAACTCAGAGCCGCCAAAATGTCCTATTCGAGCGTGCGGCATAGCGACCTAGAGTTTCAAGTTGATGATTGAGTGTTTCTAAAAGTTTCGCTTATGAAAAGTATTATGAGATTTGGGAAGAAGGGGAAGCATAGTCCCTGCTATATTGGGCCATATGGATTCTTGCGAAGGATCGGTCAATTAGCTTATGAGTTGGAGTTGCCACCATAATTAGTGGTGGTACAGCCAGTATCTCACGTGTCATGTTATAACATTCAAGTTTCCAGTACTCAGATACTCATGTCAGTTCAGTACTCAGATACTCATGTTAGTCCAATACTTAGACATTCATGCCAGCTTCGTACTCAGATTACTCAAATATTCGTGCCAGTTCAATATTCATATATCCATGTTAGTTCAGTATTCACGTATCCATGGCAGACCAATATTCAGTCAATGCAGTAGTCATTCAGTTCAGTATCACAACAGTTCAGTAATCATGTATTCATTCAGTTTAGTATACAAGTGTTAATGAAAGTTCATGTTTCCACCAGACCTGTTTAAGGTCGGGAGTTAGCAGATGTTACAGTCAGGACAATCATTCGAGGACGAATGATCCCAAGGGGGAGATAATGTAACACCCCGAAAATTCGTCTTAGGTATGAATGAGTTAAAGGAGTAGTAAGGTTATATTTTGAACATGTGAAGTCCCATCGGGATGATTATGGGTGAAAATAGTTATTTCAAAATCAAGATGGAAAGCAAGGTGCATAAGATTTGTCAAAATCAACTAAGTTTGCAGAAGGGCTGTCTTCCAGCAGGTATTAGTGAAAATGTGTAAGGAATTTTGAAAAACGCAAAGCATGAAAGTTGTAGGCCTTTGAAATAGCTTTCCAACGATATATCATGGAGCCCTAACGGATCTCTGTACAAAACGTTATGCGCGTTTTACAGAACAGTATGCGATATGCGCGCCCGGTAGCGCGCCCATAGCACGACCGCGCTAATTTTGAGGCAGTGTTACTGCCATTTAGCGTGGTCAGTAGCGCGGGTAGGTCTCCAGGTGCGCGGACGCGCTTGTGGGGGGTCTTTCAAAGCCATATTTCGTCCCCCACAGCCCCAAAACATAAAAACTTGCTCTAGAAAGGGGAACTCTCAAAAACCTAACTCCTTAGGGGTCCTTCCACCACCCAAGGTAAGTTTTAATGGTGATTCTAAGTTAATTTCAATTTCCCAACATCTTATTAACATGGGTAAACCTTCCATATCATTAGATATTCGATTGTGACATCATTGTTGAGAGAAGGAAGCCTAGAACTCGAATTCAAAGGGTTTGAACTTCAAAAAGGTAATGTCTTCGCCCTCTAATTTATTCTGGCATTGATTTAATGATTTTAAACCCTAGTTCATGAGATATGAGTTGATGGGTTTGATTGAAAAGCATGAACGATTATAGGTTTGAGGTGTTGATTGTTGATTATTGGTTAAGGGTGTTGTTTACTTTATGGGTGATAAAGAATAATGTTGATTATAACCATTTGAGACTTTAGAATTTATCTAGGAACAAGAGAATGGGTTATTGGGTGTAGAGACACCACTAATAAGGACTATGAAGCTTTATTCTCACCAAGTGTTTGATAAGATACTTAAGTGACCAAAACATGAGCATCATAGCTAATATGGAATCCCTTTGACTTGTATTGCTATAGATTAAAGTTGAAAGGATTGACAAACGTTGTATTACGCTCATGAGCAGGAAGTTAAGGTATGTGAGGCTAACTCTCTATGTTTGAGAATTTTAATGATTCTCCCAACAGTACGTTTCTTTTACGACGTTACTAATTGCCTCAGAAATATAGTTAAGCCTAGTTCCTTGAATAGTTGCAGAACTTCTATTCTCTAGCTTCATTACTCGTTCATGACTTTCATTTTGAACGTTGTGAGCTCAGTGCGTATTCAATATAGACTTGGGTTTGATGCCCCGAGTCTTAGTATATCAGTATGCCATAAACAATTGAAGTTTCAGTGTTCATAATTAGTTCAAGAATACATGTCTCAGTCTAGTCCCATTCAGTATTCCAGTATTATGTAACTCAGTGTGATCCAGTATTCCAGTATTATGTAACTCAGTGTGATCCAGTATTCCAGTATTATGTAACTCAGTGTGATCCAATATTCCAGTATCATGTAACTCAGTGTGATTCAGTATTTCATTATCATGTATTGCAGTTTGATTCTCAGTTCCTTAATGTTGAACACCTGTATTTGGGCCTGAGGCCGCAGTTTATGCTTTATGCATCTTTGGGCCTGAGGCTGCAGTTTATGCTTTATGCATCTTTGGGCCTGAGGCCGCAGTTTATGCTTTATGCATTTTGGACCTGAGGTCGCAGTTATGTATACGTATACTTGGGCCCGAGACCGCAGTTGTGCACATATATATTGGGCCTGAGGCCGCAGTTTAATATTCAGATAAACAGGTTGTTCATCATTCGGAAGAGGGAGTATTCATATCCTTACTTCCTTTGTTCAGTTCAGTTATCAATTATTAGTTATCAGTTATCAGTTATCAGTTATCAATTATCAATTATCAGTTATCAGTTATCAGTTGTCAGTTATCACTTCAGTTATCAGTTATCACTTCAGTTATCATTTCAATTCAGTTTTGATAGTTATTATTTCAGTTATCAATTATCAATTCACAATTATCATCTCAGTTTCAGTTTCAGTTTCAGCATTTATAATTCTTTCTTTCAGTTGCTTTACATACCAGTACAATTCAAATGTACTGACGTCCCTTTTGCCCGGGGCCTGCATCTTACAATGCAGGTAATGATTTACAGGTTGATGATTCAGAGCGCTAGGATTGTCGTACCAGTTATTTGGTGATCCCCAGTTCTTTCGAGGCATTGTCATTAATATAGTCTTCAGTATTTTCAAACAGTCAGTGTTTTCAGTACTTCATTAGAGGCTTCGTAGACTAGAGTAACAGTTAGACAGAGTCTCAGGCTTTTCATGTTAAGCAATGTTGGCTACATATATGTTCCAGACTTGTTTTAGTATTTCCGCACTTTGATTTATATCATCGAGACTTTCAGTATATCAGCATGTGTTAGTTTATCTTCCGCATTCAGTATGTTATGATACCACGTGTTGATTTAACCAGCCAGTTGGTTCGCTCGGTCACATGTAGTTAGGCACTGAGTGCCGTGTTACGTCCAGGCCCAGGTTCGGGGCGTGACATAAAAGTCTTGTATAAACCAGATGGCATTCTTATTTCTCAAAGGAAATTTGCACTGGACTTGTTGAAAGAGTATCAGTGTTTTGACTACAGCAGTGTTTCTTCACCCCTTGACCCTGCCATAAAGTTTGAAGCACAAGAAGGCAATCTCCTACCAGACCCTACATACTACAGGAAGTTAGTGGGAAAACTCAACTTTCTCACCAATACTAGGTTGGATATAGCTTATAGTGTGCAGCTCCTTAGTCAGTTTATGCAAGCTCCAAGAGACACCCACTTGACAGCAACATTTCACCTTCTCAGATACCTTAAGAAGGATCCTACCCTAGGTGTTTTCTTCTCCAATAATCCTGACTGCTCAATCAAGGCTTTTTATGACTCAGACTGGGCAGCCTGCCCAGACTCTAGGAGGTCTATCACTGGGTACATTGTTTTGGTGGGAGATAGCCCTATTAGCTGGAAGTCCAAGAAGCAGGAGACTGTTTCCTTATCCTCAGCGGAAGCAGAATATAGATCTCTAAGGAAAGTAGTTGGGGAACTGATCTGGTTAAGCAAGTTATTTGCAGAACTTACTGTTGTCCAGTCAAGTCCTATCCAGGTGTTTTGTGACAGTCAATCTGCTATACACATTGCTCATAATCCAGTGTTTCACGAGAGGACCAAGCACATTGAAGTTGATTGCCATTTTGTTAGAAACAAACTGCAAGAAGGCCTAATCTCTCTTCATCATGTATCCACTCGCAATCAGTTAGCTGATATCCTCACAAAGGCTCTCACAGGGGTCAAACACTCAGCTGTCCTAGGCAAGTTGGCTATGAGGACCTCACCTCCAACTTTGGGGGGGGGGGGGGGGGAGGGATATTGAGTATAGTTATTATTATTGATAGATCAATTCATTATTGTATTGTGTAACATAACTTCTAGTTAGTAGTTAGCTTAGTGATTAGCCTAGTCAAATTAGTTAATGAGCAATTAGTTTAGTCAACGAGTCAACATGTATATATATCCTTATACAATTGGTGAAATGAACAGGAGTTCACATTTTCAGGAAATATCTCGGCTCCTCCACTCTCTTCTTCCTCTCTTCTCTCAGAATGTTCTAGTAGACTCCATGGGAGCTTCATCCATTTGAGCTCGCATGCACTCTTGTTAATAAATCCCCAAGTATTAAATGGGTAGTGGCTCTCTTTTAAGTACTCCCATTTCCATCCTCCAAGATTGATCGACCAAAGATGCCAACTCCCTGTAGATCACCATCAATGCGGCTATTAGAGAAGGAACTAAATTTACAAATAAAATAGGAACATACAGAATTTCACCGCCAGCTATGTGTAGTTAAAAATTAATCAAGAACCACGATGAACTGCTAGGGAAAAAAAAGGAGTACCAGAAACAAAATGTGATTTATTGTCTTCCAATTAAATACCCTTCTGTGAATATGCTCAAGTTGAGAGTTGAATGCAATTCTACCTCACCTATGAAAAATAGTGGCCACCCCTAGTTTTTTGTATCCTTCAAGGAGGGTAGTGAAAACTATAGCAGGTCAACTAGTTACGGATTGAAGCACAATAGATTGATTAATCTTTAACTCGGAAATAGGTGATTGTGCTAAGTGTAAAAGTGTGTCATTATATTGTCTTTCCCTTCTATTTAAAATTGATTGTATCGGTTTTCCTCTTTATCTTTGATAAGATTTCACCTCTTATTGCAAACACTAAAAAATTTGATACTCTACTCTTCCGCTTTCAACATCTGACAAATTAATCTGTTGTTTGGCTGCTTGTCATACAAAAAAATTCTTACATGAACTCTAAAATATATTATCAATAAAATATGAAGTCAGTGCTCATATATAAAAATGCTACAAGGAAACAAGATACACAATTTGAAATGAAGAGACTAAAAGTTAAGTGAAAATTTCTTCATCATGACACTTAATTATGGCACAACCAAAAGTGGCAAAGGTAGTAGATGCAGGATGTGTGGTAGGTTATCAAGGAGCAAAAAGGGACAGGGAGTTCCAGAGTTAATATGTATGGATAAATGACTTTATCCACGACTTCACCAGAAAATGTCAACTAATTTTCTTGATATCAATGCCAACCTCGAGTGAACAATGCTAGACATCTAGCATGGTGATACATTTCCAATAAAATAACGTATGTAAACAAAAACATCAAATGGACCAAATCAAGAACTTACTTGAGGTCATGGCTGACAACAAGTAAAGTTAGCTCCTTCTTTAGATTCTTTAACAATTTCGCCACATCTGCACGAGCCTTCCAATCTGATTTCCCTCATAAAATATAAACTTTTTCAGACACTGGGGTTAGCTACTCAAATAGGAGTATAATTTAAAGTTGGGTCCAAAATACGAAAATAAGGTATCCATTTAATAACTTCCAAGGTCTACAGTAATCCAAACAGAAGTTATTTATAGTTAAAAGCAAGTAATTCATTAAGCAAGAACATGACGATGCTAGCAAATCACATCAAACAACAGAGATCAGTACAATAAAGTTTTCCGATCTCTATGGAAATAGCATCACTCCATAAAACAATCCTCCTGCTCTGCACCACAAGCAAGCTTCATACCATTTTATCCAACATGCAACCCGAACTGAGGTACGATCCAATCTGGCAAGCTCTTGAACTCCGCTTGCACCATCCATACCAAATAATTAATACAATAAATTTCCAGATTACCTCTTGTAATCATATTAGCAAAAGCAAATATGAGCGCTGGTATGTAGATAGTGGCAAGAGTGTTTTAAAACAACAATCTTTCTTTACATCGATGTTACCATTTGGAGAATAAGAACACATAACCCAAAAAGGAATTCTAAGCTTATACTTAAGAGAAAAAATGCTTTTCAGTGAAGCCAAAGAAGAACTCCTCTAAAATAGATGTAGAGATACCACCTGGTTGCCATTAGTTTTTGGAGAATTAGAGAATGCAACCTAAAATAGAATCTTAATGTTCTATGACAGAAAGATTTAACATAATTTCTACGTTCTTCATAAAGTAAAAGTAAGTAACATACACATGATTCTTTTCTTTAGATTACTAAAGCTAATTACTATTTACTAGTAAGAATTCAAAATCTTGGTGCTTTAGACAATTTATAACAAGTTAGAACTTTTGTGAGTTCGGATTACTGAAATTACAGAATACGAAGATCCAGACTTTAACAACCATGGTGGGACGAAAGACTGTTCTTCAAAAATATCAAATGTAAAATCCTTGTGCAGGTATCTCAATTCCTACTATTTCCTTTCAAATTTAACCTAGAAATCTCAACTATTCATCTTCCGTTAAACCAGCACTTTCGTTACCCAAGCATACATACGTAGGAGAATCACCAACTAATGGATAATACCTGATCAGGGAAAAACATACAAATGGGAAGAAAAATACTAGTCCAAAGAACAAAATGAAATAGATCACAGCGGTGAGCTTCTTCATACCGAGACCAGCAAGAGGCTCATCCAATATTAATAAATTTGGTGTTTGAACCTGTGTAAAGACAAATATTATATTAATAGACAGATGATAACCCAAGATATCAACAATATTTTGTCACACAAATGGGCATATGCATGTTCACATAAATGCACATAAACGGAATACAAGTACTTCCAGTTTTTCATAATGAGAAATTCTTACTAACTGAATAGCAAGGGCAAGCCGACGTTTGTAGCCACCGCTTAATGAGTGGGGATCCTTGTCCAAAGACATTCCTGTTAGACCAACCTAGGAGTTGTCAACCACATAAAAGCCTGTCATAATTTGCTGAAACACGGACGAGCTTTTCTCCTTTGGAAGACAAATTTAAAAGACAGTTTAAATCGCACTAAAGTAATATGTACCGAGGTAATGGCCTTTTGAAGTCTCGATGCAAGAAGCTCTCTTAATTGAAGGCCACCCTTTTGTCTTGGCCACCCAAATGTAACTTCATCAAGAACAGTGTCAGCAACAAAGTATCTGTAAGACAGTGAAACAAACAAAATCAAGTTGAATAAACTGCTATTGGAAACAAAAAGAACTGCTTAAACTTTATGTACCTACCTAACCATGCAATACTCACTTTACCAATATGCATGCTAAATAGATAAATCTATATATGTACATAATACCAGAATTGAAGAGTAACGAAATAGAGTTTAAATAATTGCATTGCTAACTGGAGGAGTTTTGTTGTTTTCTCAATAAAAACAGCAAATGAAAATGCATTATGTTCAATATGAACCTATATGAAAATTGCATTGTATCACAAAGAACATCCTGACAGTGCATGTAACACCACCAACCAAGAAATGAGTACCTCTCAGGAAACTGGAAAACAATGCCAACTCTTTCGGGTTGTAAGGGTTCAGGAGACTTAATCTTTTCACCATCATCACTATATCGCTGCACATATATGGAACCTGACGTTGGTTTGCTTAACCCTGCAAGCAGCTGCATGGAAAAGGTCAAAGATAAAAAGCAGCCTGAACAAAGTAGTACCTTTCATTGGTTGGACAAGAGAAAGGCTAAAATGAATTTTTTGAATAGAAAAGACAAAATAAAAAGGAAGACCTGCAATAAAGTAGTTTTTC
Organism: Nicotiana attenuata; assembly: GCF_001879085.1. Classification (NCBI taxonomy): domain Eukaryota; kingdom Viridiplantae; phylum Streptophyta; class Magnoliopsida; order Solanales; family Solanaceae; genus Nicotiana; species Nicotiana attenuata. Next base: position 71,786 of record NW_017673033.1, read on the forward strand.
CACTGCCACTTCGTCCAAATATCAAGCCAAAACTACAAAAAAACCATGTCAGATCCTCTCTTCCACACAGAGCCTCTTTAAAATGCATATCAGTATTTGAGATCCTAGTTGATTAGCAGCGACATTGTTCCATAGACAGCTTCATATGTTTTTACATATCTTATTGAACAGCTAAAACATTTGAAAATCTTATGAGATGCTGTATTTCTGATCTCATGTGTGCTTCCATCCAATCAAGAAATAGACGAAATAATCCCTCGTTAGCTCTAAACCAGGATCTGACAAGATGACAAAGGAAATTTATGACAGTAACGGAATGTATTGCATTTGAATTATAGCAACAGACTGTACCTTTTCTCAGGAATTGAAAGATTGACTTGACTCAATAGGTTGATCTTGGTCCCTGGAGGTCGATAAGACACATCCCTTATCTCCAAAAATCCATAAAAAGGAAAAGGGTCGAACATCTATTATTAGCACCTCCACAATGCAACCACAATATGTAAACTAATCTCTGGACAACCAAAATAGATCAATTAAAAAGAGAAAAATGAATTCAAGTTCAGCAGGCTTCATCCCTTGTTAATTAAGATGGCACTAGAGTTATTTGGAATACCGTGTTTCTAATACTTATAAACCCCCCGGAGTCTACAAACAACAACAACTGCTACGCCTCAATCCAAATTCCAAAACAAGTTCGGATTGGTTATATCAATAAAAAGTTGCTGAATGACTTGTTGGTTTAAATGGTGTATATGCTACAGAATAAGGTCCACCCACCTAAGTAACATAACATTTTTCGCCGCCACCACAAAAAAGAAAAGGAAACCTGCTATAATCTAAATCCCAAATATGGGAAGTGATGATAGGCTATAATTGCATATTTTAGTCGCTTATTACACTCGAATTTACTGCACTTTAATTGAGTTGCGCTTTAATCGCTAGTGTTTTGCACTAATTGTGTGTTTTATGCCTTGTAGGTGTGATTCCGAGCTATATAGATGTTATGGAATGAATTTAAGTGATTTGAAGCTTTGAAGTCTGAGTAAAAGCTCAAGGAATTAATCCGGGATCGTGTTCGAGGGTCAAATTTGATAATTAAGTACGAACGAAGACTTGAGGAGGCATATTGCGCACTGTCTAGTAAAATAGACATAACTTTTTGCTCAGAACTCCATTTGGGCTCCACAATATATGGTTGGAAAGCTAACTCAAAGGGCTACAACTTTCATGTTTTACGTTTTTCCAAATTCCAAACGGAACAGGGTGAAAAACCGTGGTTTTGCCGTGACCGCGGCAGAACCGCGGTAGAAGATGGTCGCGGACAACTGAAGAATCAGAGGGCATGTTTGGCCGCGGTTCCACCGCGACCGCGGCAAGACCGTGGCAGGAAGCGAAAATTTCAGGGACTAAAGTGCAAAACATGGGATTTTAAGTCCTAAACCCTATATTAAACAAAGGAGGCCGGCCAAGAAAGGGGAGGACATATTTTGGACACAAATTAGACCAAGGAGGCGGAGAGACACTACTTTAGGGTTAGACAACGACCTAAGGAGGCAAGAACACATTGGGAGCAAGGCGGAGAATTCTTCTACGAGTTTTTCCTTCCTCTTCCTATTTTTCATTGTTGGTTATGACTTTTAGTATTGTAGTTTTACATACTATTATGAATAGCTAATTTGTTATCTAGAGTTTTGATAGAACCTTTTGTAGGATAAATTCTTGTTATGTTTTTATATAATTGAGCCATAGCTTTTCTCTATTTGTTCAACTACGTTTATATTGTGGTTGGTTGAAAAGCTCTCAATTAGCTGTGCCTATTTAGTATGCATAACTCGGGAGAGAGTGCATATTTAGGTAGTTGTTGAACAACACCGCTCCCAGAGTATATGAGGGATCAATAACCGAGGGTTTAAAGGTGGGATTAGGGATAACGAAGCCTTGGGTGCGATCTGAAGTGAGCTGTATTAAAAGCCAGCTAGCGTAGCTCGGGAGAGTGCGTCTAGTAAATTGTCGTAATTACTCGGGAGAGATCTACGGCAATAAGAGTGCTCATGATCGGTAGAGAATACTTAGGCGAAATTATAGAAGACATAGCGGGAAGGATTCCGACAATAGGGGAAATCATAACTCTAGACCTCCTTAATCTTTTCTCGAACCCTCAGTATCGTTAGTTGTTAATTTACTATTTTAGTTTGTTAGTTAAGTAGTTAAACACAAGAATCTTAATATCTATAAGTTAGGAATTGTTCAAGCTTGTCTTCTTGGTGATAGTGAACAGCTGTAGCTAAACCTTAGTTCTCTGTGGGATTCGACTCCGGACTTGTAAACCGGATTATATTTGCAGCGACCGCTTAGTCCCTTTTATAAGGCATAGTTGGACGTCATCAGGAAGCAAAACAATGTTAAAGAACTCTGCAGGAATTAATTATCCTAAGATTAAGATATAGGAGCAAATAATACAAAATTTATCATTCAGGAAAAGAAATAAAAGAAGAGAGCTTTACTTCGAAACAGGAGTAATCGCAGGAAACGGAGAGTGCTTGCACCTTTCTGAAAGAGAAATGAGAAAGTTAAACTTCCCAAATGTAAAATTATATGGCAAGAATCGAAGAAAAACGAAAAAAGAAGGAACAAGACTTGCCTAAAGCGCCTGTGAGGATAAAAAATTGTGGATGATGGTCTTCCCGAAATGGAAGAGGAGCTGGAAATCAGTAGAGACGACGACGACGACGAGGGAAGTGGAAAGCTTCCCATCTTTCTTCTGATTTCTGGAGCTATGGAACAAAATAGTAATCTAGTGAGAAGTGCTCAAATAGCCACTATTTAAAATATAATCGAAATTTATATAGATTATTTAAATTTTAGCCTATTCAGAGTTATATTTCAGACCTCGAGGATAATGTTTTAAGAGTCTGTTTGACAAGCTATCAAAAATTATTTTTTTAGAAGTGCTTTTTCTAAAAGTACTTTTGAAAATTAATAATTTGTATTTAGCCAATTCATTTAAGAAGCGCTTCTTTAATATTTGATAAACAAATTGTGTTTGGCTAATCTTTCTGAAAAGTATTTTTGAGTGACAATTTATCAAAAAGGATAGTACCAAAGCTTATATTTATTTTAAAGAAAAAAAAATCAAATATTTATTGTAAGAGAATTTTATTAAATTTTCTTTTATTTATAATTAATATATAAAAAATATAAAGTAAACATACATATTAAAGATTTAGATCAATATAACATATATAGTTATAACAAAAAAAATATTATCTATTATAATTACTTATTGTTTATATGATGATTTGAATAATCAAAATACAACATTCAGTATGAATTAGAAGTTTATTCCATAAATTCCTATATATTGATAATCCACCATGAAATAATAAGCAAAATACTCACACATGATAATATTTCTCAACAATTTCTTCTCGCCTTCATAATAGTAGAAGAATTGCCTTGCATTTCTAAAGGAAAAACATAAGAAATTATAAATGATTGTTTATAGGAAGATAATTGATAATCAAAAGAAGGACGTAGATAAATTGCTTTAGTGTAAAAAAAAAAAAAAGAAGATAATTCGGAAAGCCACAAGACATTACACAAAGAAAAAATCAAAAACAAAAAAAGTCAAAAAAGAATTTTGGAAAATTACAATATGATTCATGTATCTGATTTTAAAAGAAGGGTGGAAACTAGAAATAAAAAAGAAAAGAAAATGCTTAGATCAGTAAGGGATAATTTGAAAAATACATATTATGGTGAGGATAGTTTTGTCTTGAATAAAATTAATTTTCTATTTCTTGGAAGAAGCTAAAATTTTTTGCTTCTTCCCAAAAGCAGAAAAACTACTTCCGCTGTTAACCAAAAGTACTTTTTCATATTGGCCAAACAACTTAAATTTCTAAAAAATACCTTTTTTGGAAGAAAAAAACCTAACTTCAGCCTTCAGTTCTGAAGAAGGTGAAGAAGCGGTAGCTGCTCCAATAAAAAGGTTATAGAATTTGCCTATTTGACTAAAGTTTCAACACATTATAAAAATGACTATAGTTTAAATAACGTGTCGAAGCGGCTACTTGTTGCTATTTCTACTCGAAGATAAGCATAAATTTAGGAACTTGGGCCAAAGCCTATACTCCTCTCGTGAGAATTTTTAGAAACCACTAATATTATTTAGTGGCTATTAACTTTCTATAGCTATCATATACATAATTACTTCCTATAACTACTATGCAGTTGTTACGATAGTATATTCGTTATATTCGTGCTGCTGTATTCATGAATACAGCAGCAAAAAATGCCTAAAATCAGGGCATTCCAGCTGTACACACATATATTCACATGTATTCATGAATACAGTAATGGCAATCACCTCAAAAATAGGTATGTCCAGTTGTCTAATAATGAAAATAATATCAATTAGCGTGATACACTCCCAATAGAACTCAACAAAATCAACTCTAACATGCCTCATTATCAATCCAATTAATTAGAATGATTTTTCAGTTGTATATAACTGTTGTATATTTTTTTACTATTGCATTCATTAGATTCAATAGTTGTATTTACTGTATTCGCTATTTTATATTCAGTGTATTCAGATGTATTTTGTATTAACAGTATTTTAGTTATTCCTAATACATGTTATTACTGCTGTATTCAGTATATTTCACTAGTTGTATTCACCTGTATTTTACTGTATTTTCACTAATTAAATGTATTCACTGTTTATATTTTGTTCTATTTTAATATTTATATTCATTGTATTTCAATGTTATATCTTGTATTCATGCATGAATACAAATGTATTCAGTGGTATTGAAAGAATACAAACCTTCAAAATACATAAATACATGCAAAAAATAATGTATTCATGAAAAAATATAATATATTTGAGTGAATTTGTACAGAACACAATATATTTGTATCATTGTATGTGACTAAATAGCAAATAAGAGAAGAAAGTTCGCTGGAGATGGCGTTTTCCGAACAAGCAATATATTGTATACATTGTATTAAAATTAAAAATAGAAACGAACAAAAACCTAGGCCCTCGAATCTTCTCCGGCATAAAAAAATATTGCGGTATTCATGTAGAGGAATCCATTGTAATATCTGGCGTAGAAGAAAGTTGTTGTCTCTTTCTTTCTAATATTATAGTACAAATCCATTGCAAATGTAGGACTTACAGAAGAGATCCATTGCAAAGAAGAAAGTTGTTGTCTCAGAAGAGAGAGAGAGAGAGAGAGAGAGAGAGAGAGAGAGAGAGAGAGAATCGTGTGTTAATTGAAAGAAAGAGAGAAGAATATCTAAATAGCGTATTTCATGCTTCAATTGTAGTATATACCATAAATACTATTTTGCTATAAAATATAAAAGGTAGCTATAGAAAATAAAATTTTAAAATAATTTTGGTTTATAATAAATAGGGTGTATACCTTTGCTATAGGAGGTAAAATTTTCTTTGTAAAATTGCGTGAAGAATTAACTTAAATAGTCGCCCACCCAAGTGCTTAACTTAAAATAACGAGCACATGTATAATATATGTATACTATATGTATAATTATATATAATTATTGTATAACTTATATATACCAGATAGAAAAAGTAAACTGTAACGATCCGACCGGTCGTTTCATGAATTATAGCCCCGTTTCCCCCATTTCTGCTTCCTTATGTGTTCCTCAGCTGTATTTCTTTGTATCGTGTTGGTTAGTTCGGGTCCGGAGTGGTTTCGGTGTGGAATGAGACACTTAATCTCCTATTTAGAAGTTTAAGTTGGAAAAGTCAACCGGATGTTGAATTATATGTAAACGATCTCGGATGTGAATTCAGATGATTCAGTTAGCTCCGTTAGGTGATTTTGGACTTGGGAGCGCGTTCGGAATGTGATTTGGAGGTCCGTGGTAGAATTTGGCTTCAATTGGCGAAATTGGTAATTTGGCGATTTTTGATCGGCAGTGGAAATTTTGATATCGGGATCGGAATGGAATTTCGGAAGTTGGAGTAGGTTTGCAGTGTCAATTGTGACGTGTGTGCAAAATTTGGGATCATTTGGACGTGATTTGATAGGTTTTGGCGTTGTTTGTGAAATTCGGAAATTTAGATGTTCTTAGGCTTGAATCCGAGGGTAATTTGGTGTTTTTGATGTTGTTTTGAGTGATTCGAAGGGTCAACTAAGTTTGAATGATGTTATGGGATGTGTTGGTATGTTTGGTTGAGGTCCCGAGGGACTCGGGTGAGTTTTGGGTGGTTAACGGATCAATTTTGGCTTTATAAGTTGCAGATTTCTGGTGTCAGCTATGTCTGGTGTAGGAAGTGCGGACCGCGCAAAATTGGTGCAAACCGCGGTGGTATAATGAGGTCGCAGTGGGAATTTTACGAGCCGCGGAAGAAGGAATGCGGCCGCAGTGTATTTTATACGGACCGCGGAAGGTAAGGCTTAGGGTCCACGGCCGTGGCAGGATTTACGCGGACCGCTGTGAGAAGTGTGGCCGTGATGGAATTATGCGGACCGCGAATGGAGGTTCATATGGCACTATATAAGCGAGGTTTAGGGTTTTATTTCACATCTTGGACTTTGGGAGCTCGGTTTGAGACGGAATTTCGGGAGTTTTTCAAGGAAATCATCTGGGTAAGTAATTCTAACTCGGTTTTGGCTAATATTCATGAATATATCATATAATTCATCATTTGATTCGTGATTTGAGATGGAACTTGGGGAAAATTGGTGTAGTTTCATAAAATGAATTTTTGGGAATTGAAAGCCCATTTGAGGTCGGAATTGAGTGAAACTAGTATGGTTAGTCTTATACTCGAATGGGTTGACGAATTTTTTGCGACTTTTGTCGGATTTCGAGACGTGGGCCCGGGGCCCGAATTTTGAGTTGAATTTTTGACTTTTGATCTAAAGCTTAGCATTTTCTTATGGGATTGATTCCTTTAGATCGTGTTGATTATATCGAATTATTTGTGGCTAGATTCGAGGCATTTGGAGGCCGGTTCGAGAGGCAAGAGCATCCCGGATCAGGGGTTTGACCGGTTTGAGGTAAGTAATGATTGTAAATCTAGTACTGAGGGTACAAAACCCCGGATTTCACATCGTTTTACTACTTTGAGGTGACGCACATACTAGGTGACGGGCGTGTGGGCATGCACCGTTGGGGATTGTGACTTGGTCCGTCCCGCAGCAACTATAAAGTTGCGTATTTGGCTGAAACTATATGATACTTATGTGTTTTAGAAAGAATTTCTATAAATTGGGCTGAATGCCATATTTGGGCCTTGTGCCAGAGCTGTTTGGACCCTTAGGGGCCTTTTCTTATTATCCTCTCACTGTTTTGATTGAAAATCTATACTCAGTCATGCTATGTTTTACTGATTTCATAACTCAGTCTTTATTACCCCGTTTTGATGCATATAAAATGTCATTTTGGGCTGAGCACCCTGTTTTTTTTACTGTTAGCCCAAGTGGCTTGAGAGGTTTATGACTGAGTGAGGCCGAGGGCCTGTTTAGTGAGGATATTATGGGATCGGGCTGCGCGCTGCAAGAAGTTGTTATTGATTCATGATTATGTGAGGCCGAAGGCCTGATTGATTTATGCCACGAGGTGGCTTGTTATAGCGCTTGGGCTGTAGGAGCCCTTCGGAGTCTGCACACCCCAGTGAGCGCAGGTACCCAGATTGTGAGTGATGTTTTTCCCGAGGGGCTGTATATGAGTGATGGTGAGGTTTGCCCGAGGGGCTGTTTATGATTCATGTTTGCCGGAGGGGCTGTGTACGAGTGAGTTTTGGCCCAAGTGGCTGTTTATGCTTTTCATCACTTTCGCTTTCTTTTGCATTGAGCGTCTGTTGAGAACTGTTGAAAAATATCTTCAAATGATTTTTACTGAAAACTAGATTTTAAACGAGATGATTTGACTCACACCCTGAATTGAAAGCATGTTGTAATTACTGAGATTTCATAATGTGGACTTTATGTGTTTTACTGCTCGTCACTACTGGTCAGTCTTTATTTAGTTTTATTACTTACTGAGTTGGCGTACTCACATTACTCCCTGCACCTTGTGTGCAGATCCAAGGGTAGCTGGACGTGCTAGCGGGTGTTGATTTCATCCGTCGCGGATCTGTTGGAGTTAGCAAGGTAGCTGCATAGCGATCGCAGTCCTGTTCTTCTCCCTGCTATCTTCCTATAGATGTTTTTAGTTGTTTTCTAGACTGTATTAGTCTTAGTATTATCGGACAGTTCTTCGTAGATGCTCATGACTAGTGACACCCCGATGTCGGGCTTTTCTTTCTGTACTTTTGATATTCAGATGTTCTTTATGAAGTTTTGTTATTAAATAGCTTGAAGAAATCTTATCGCGTTGTTTTTGGTAAAGAGTCGGTTTGCCTAATTCCACGTTAGGCGCTATCACGATAGGGTTGTTTTGGATCGTGACAAGTTGGTATCAGAGCCTAGGTTACATAGGTCTCACGAGTCTTGAGCGGGTTTAGTAGAGTCTTGCGGATCGGTACAGAGACGTCTGTAATTATCTTCGGGAGGCTGCAGAACCATTAGGAAAACTTCACATTCTTGAATTCGTGTCGTGCGAATCTGTTGATTCCGGTAACTAAACTTCTGTTATTCTATTTTCTCACAGATGGTGAGGACACGTGCTACCGTTCAGGACGGACGACCACCAGGACCACCAGTTGGGGTCGCGAGAGGCCGAGGTCGCGGTCGAGGCCGTGGTAGGGGCAGGGGTGTAGCCCACACAATAGCTAGGGCAGCACCTGCAGATCCACCAGCCGCCCCAGTTCATGGTCAGGTCCCAGTTGTGGATGCTCCAGCGGGACTAGCCTAGGCACCGGCGGTGCCTATTGTTATCCTAGGTCTTCAGGAGACCTTAGCTTAGATCTTGACCGTGTGCACCAGTCGTGCTCAGGGGTCACTATTTCTACTACAGCAGCTACTTCCCAGGCTGGGGGAGGCACTCAGACTCCCGCCGCCCGTACACCCGAGCAGGTTGTTTAGGGGCTACAGACACCGGAGGCACCACCAGCCCAGCCGGTTGCACCTGCTTAGGATTATGTGGTACCAGTCATGCTTGATGACGAGCAGCATAGGTTGGAGAGGTTTGGTAGACTTCATCCTCCGACTTTCAGTGGTATAGAGGGTGAGGATGCCCAGGGTTTTTTGGACAAGTGTTAGAGGATTCTTCGTCCAACGGGTATTCTAGAGACTAGTAGGGTCTCGTTCACAACCTTTCAGTTCTCTGGAGCTGCCTTTACTTGGTGTGAGGCTTATGAGAGGCGTAGGCCTGTTGGTGCAGCGCCCTCACCTGGCAGCAGTTCTCTATTCTTTTTCTGGAGAAGTATGTGCCGCAGTCCCGCAGGGAGGAGCTGCGCACGCAGTTCGAGCAGTTGCATCAGGATGATATGATTGTGACGCAATATGAGATGAGGTTCTCTGAGTTAGGCCTTCATGCTATCTGGTTGGTTCCCACAAACATGGAAAGGATCAGGAGGTTTGTTGATTGCCTCTCATATCAGCTACGGACTCTTATGACTAGAGAGAGGGTATTTGGTACTTCTTTTGAGGAGGTTGTTGACATAGCTCGAGACATAGAGTTGATTCGCCATCAGGAGCGAGTAGAGAGGGAGGCCAAGAGGCCTCGTGGATCCGGTAGTTTTGGTAGTGCTCCTCATAGGGGTCAATTTCAGCACAACAAAGGCCGTCCATTCAGACATGCTCAGTCAGCTCGCCCAGTTCACCGTGGGCATCATCGGGCCATGGTTCTCATCAGGGCCATTCATCACTAAGTGCCCTCCCAGCGCAGAGTTCATCCGTGCTCTATCAGTTCAGGGCTCCTGCATGCCAGGTTCTTCTACCAGTCATCCCGGTGCTAGGGGTTCCCTTCAGTCCCTGTCACCAGCACCAGGGGATTGTTATGAGTGTGGAGAGTTGGAGCATATGTGGAGGCAGTATCCTCGTCGTCATGGGGGTCTGCCTCAACAGAGGATTCAGCCATCGACTTCAACACCAGTTACTTCACCACCCGCCCAGTCAGCTAGGGGTAGAGGTCAGTCAGCTAGGGGTCGCCCCAGAGGGGGAGGTCGATCAGGTGGTGGTCAGGCCCGTTTCTATGCCCTCCCAACCAAACTAGATGCTATTGCTTCAGATGCTGTGATCACAGGTATTGTCTCAGTTTGCCAAAGGGATGCCTCTGTATTATTTGATCCTGGTTCCATTTTTCATATGTGTCATCATGTTTTGCTCATTATTTGGATACGCCCCGCGAGTCTCTTGTTTCATCTGTTTGTTTATCTACTCCGGTGGGCGATACTATTGTTGTAGACCGCTATATCGGTCTTGTGTGGTGATTATTGGGGGTTTGGAGACCTGAGTGGACCTTTTGCTGCTTAGTATGGTTGATTTTGATGTGATATTGTGCATGGATTGGTTGTCTCCGTGTCATACTATTCTGGACTGTCATGCTAAGACGGTGACGTTGGCTATGCTGGGGGTACCACGGATTGAGTGGCAAGGTTCGACGGATTATGTTCCCAGTAGAGTGATTTCATTTTTGAAGGCCCAGCAAATGGTTGGGAAGGGTGGTCTTTCTTATTTGGCCTTTGTGAGGGATGTTAGTGCAGAGACTCCCACTATTGACTCAGTTCCGATAGTGAGGGATTTTCCGGATGTGTTTCCTACAGACCTGCCGGGCATGCCGCCGAACAAGGATATTGACTTCGGTATTGATTTGGTGACGGGCACTCAGCCCATTTCTATTCCACCGTATCGTATAGCACCGGCGGAGTTAAAGGAATTGAAGGAGCAGCTTCATGAACTCCTTGATAAGGGGTTCGGCCTAGTGTGTCACCTTGGGGTGCGCCTGTTCTATTTGTGAAAAAGAAGGATGGCACTATGAGAATGTGCATTGACTATTGTTGATACCCAATTTTTCCCTCACACATATATATATATATATATATATATATATATATATATATATATATATATATATGTATTACATATGCAGTTATAAGCATGCATAAGCATTTTTATAATTTTTCTACAGTTTTAAAAGCTCCAAATCAATTTATTTCTTCTCTTTTTATTATATAAATATCCAATAATTATCCTTCATGTTATTTTTGTGGTGATTTAGCCATCTGAATTCATTATTCATGCCAACATAGTATTTCAATATTTTTAGTGCATTTTTGTAGTTACATTTACTTTTTTAGGCTAAATTGCACTTCTTTGCAATAATAGCCCATACTAATGTATAATTATATTATTTATGCATGAATTGATCTTTTATATTTTTAAAATGTTAAATAAATATTTAAATTATTTTAGTGCACAAGGATATTTTTTGGTACTCATTTTATTATTTTATAAATTATTTAGTTATTAAAATTAGCTATTTAAAATCTGGCCCTATTTTCTATTTCAATTCTGATCATAAATTAGACCCAACACTCAGCCCAAGTTTAACCTAAACCTACCCAGCCTAAACCCTAATACCCGATCCGGCCCCAAACCCTTTCAATCTCGGCCGTTGATCACAAAGATCAACGACCACGATCCACCCTTTCCTTTTTAGTCTCAAACAACCCCTAAACCCTAATCATTTTTCACCAACAGCCGCCTTCGAATCCCTTCCTCTCGAGTTCTCTCTGAAACAATGTAACGACCAGACCGGTCGTTTTGAGCTTTTGCACTTTGATCGCCAGTTCTCTGGCATAACTTGCCCCGTGTGATGTATTATGAATGATGTAAATCGTTGGTTTTTGTTTTCACGGAAATTGGAATGAATTTGAAAGAACAGTTCTCAGTTGTAGCTTGAAATTTGAAAGGTTTGACCAATATTTGACTTATTTGTATATGATCTTGGATCGGAATTTTTTATAATTTGGTTAGCTCCGTTAGGTGATTTGGGACTTGGGAGCGTGATCGAAATGCATTTTGGAAGTCCGTGGAAGGTTTAGACATGAATTGGCGAAAGTGAGATTTCGGCGTTTTCCGGTTGATAGGTGAGATTTTGATATAGAGGTCGGAATGGAATTTCGAGAGTTGCAGTAGCTTTGTTGTGTCTTGGGATGTGTGCGCAAAATTTCAGGTCATTCGGATGTGGTTTGGTTGGGTTTTTGATCGAAAGCGAAATTTGGAAGTTTTTAGAAACTTAGGCTTGAATTCGATGTGTTTTGGGTAATTTGATGTTGTTTGAGGCGTTCCGAAGGTTGGAACAAGTTTTAATGATGTTATGGGGTGTGTTGGCATGTTTGGTTGGGGTCCCATGAGGCTCGGATAAGTTTTGGAAGAGTTTTTGGAAGATTTTTGTCATTTTGAGCATAAGCATGTAATGATCCAAAGGTCCATTTTTATTTCCAGAGATCGAAATTTGATTTCGAGACTTCCAGAATTCTAATAATGAATTATAGGAGTGATCCGGAAAGTTTGGTCTAATTTCATCAAGTCGCAATAAGGTTTTTGACGCGAAACATGAGTTAGTTGTTTAACGAGCGAAATGGGTATTGCATTGAGCAAATGAGCTCCAAATTGAGTTTCGATTAAAGGAATAGGTTCGTATTATTATTTGTGACTCATAGGAACAAGAATCGTCGAATTCCGAGTTCGTATGACGGAGTTAGAGCATTTTTAGTGAAATAAAAAGCTGCTGAAATTTTCTGGGCAATTGCTGGTACTGCGATGAACAGTACCGCATCTGCAGTGAACAGTAACCCCGCATCTGCGGTGAACAGTACCGCACCTGCGGTGAACAGTACCGCAGATGCAAAAATTTCTGGACAGTGTATAATTTGAGCAGTCCGAGAGTTTTCTCATTTTTGGAGCTATGGAGCTCGGATTGAAGCGATCTTCGAAGCGATTTTCACCATATGGATTGGGTAAGTGTTCTATTTCCAAAAGTGATTTATTTAATGATTCCATGGTTATTTTCATCAAGTATTAGTGAATCAAATGGAAGAAAATGGGGAAAATTTGTAAATTTTTCAAAAACGAAAATTCTAGATTTGGAGGCCGAATTGTTGTCGGGTTTTGGTAAAATTTGTATGGTTGGACTCGTGGTTGGATGGGGTTTCATATTTTGTAACTTTTGCCGGGTTCCGAGATGTGGGCCCCACGGGCGAATTTTGAGTGTAATTTTGGATTTTTGATGGAAAATGTAGAATTTCATATGGAATTAATTCCTATAATTTTTATTAACTGAATCGAATCATTATGGCTAGAGTCGAGGCATTTGAAGGTCGATTTGAGAGGCAAAGGCATTGTGGAGTAGGATTTTGCTCGGATTGAGGTAACTAATGATTGTATATACTGTCTTGAGGGTTTGAAACCCCGGATTTCACATAGCCGTGTTACTTTAAGGTGACTTACACGCTAGATGACAAGCGTGGGGTAGAGCACCGCTGGGGATAGCGTGGGGTAGAGCACCGCTGTAGGAGCCCCTCCCGGAGTCTGCACACCCCTAGTGAGCGCCATCGACGAAATACATGAATCGGGCTGCACGCCGCAGCGATGTATGGATCGGGCTGCATGCAACAGCGGTTATTATATGGTACCTATTGAGCGTGAATGCTGAGTGCGAGTATTGATTGGTAAGAGATGAGTCACGAGTGATAGAGAGGCTAGCCCGAGGGGCGTTAGATATATACATGCACATGAGTGATGCTTTGCCTGAGAGGCTTGTTTATGAACTTGTTGAATTCACTCCTCTTTAAAGTGAGTTTCTATTGAATATGTTGAATTAGTGACTGTTTTCACTCACTTTTATATTGAGCCTCTGTCGAAATGTCGAGCAAATGTTTTAAAATAACTTTTATTTAAACTGGGGTTTATGAGATGTTCAGAATTTAATCACTGATTTGGCATTGGTTATTTCCACTGAGATTTTCAAGTTATGAGGTGTTTATGATTGCGGTTTTGCCCGAGGGGCTGTTTACGAACTATGTTTTTCCCAAGGGGCCGATTATGGTTTTCATTTCTTTTATTATAAATGGTATTGAACCCCTACGAAACTGTTGGAAAGTATTTTCAAATGATTTATACCAAAAGCTGGATTTTAAATGAGACGATTGACTCGTATTCTGATTTGAAAGCCTGTTGTGCTTATTAAGTTTATTATAAATGTGGATTCATTGTTTCCTACTGCTCAGTCTTTATTTACTCTTATTACTTACTGGGTTGGAGTACTCACATTACTCCCTGCACCTCGTGTGTAGATTCAGGTATTTTAGAACTCGGTAGCGGGTGTTGGTTGCTCAGACGCGGAGTCATCAGAGTTAGCAAGGTGGCTGCACGACGTTCGCAGCACCGCTTCCTTCCTCTCATTTTTATTTTTGTACTTAGTACATTTTGACTGTCTTTGTTGTATTCAGACCTTGATAGATGCTCATGACTAGTGACACTCCAATGTCGGGCTTGTATGTTATTTCCGCACTGTTCATTCAGACTTATATTATGAAATATTGTTTAACTAAAGGCTTAAAAATGACTCTTAATGATTAAAGGGTTAATATGGGTGTTGTGTCGGCTGGCCTTGTCTTCACGAGAGAAGCCATCATGACCGGGCCGGTTTGGGGTCGTGACAAGTTGGTATCAGAGCCTAGGTTACATAGGTCTCACGAGTCATGAGCGGGTTTAGTAGAGTCTCACGGATCGGTACGGATACGTCTGTATTTATCTTCGAGAGGCTGCAGAACCTTTAGGAAAAACTTTACATTCTTGAATTCTTATCGTGCGTCCTTGATTCAGCTTGAAAAGTAACTCTTGAAATTCCTTCCACACGTTCGTATGCGCGCATGAGCGCTCAGTATCAGATGTGCCTCTAGGGCTTGTGATTCCCCAGTTGAGGGGCGAGATTTGATCTCTGTGAGTTGATGTTGGGTCAATTTGGAGGACTTGAGGCCGGATCTTTGCCTATGGCTTGAGCACCGAGGTGCTGATTGTGTGAGCAAGTGTTCTTGAACTTATGTGTTCGGTATTGTCCTTATTAGTGGAAGTGACAGCTGGATAACTTTGTGATGAGTATGTTAGTACTGCGAGATGTATCTATATGACTTGGAAGTGATGAGGAAGGCCTGCTGGAGGATAGAAGAACTATTAAGTGCTGGAAGTTCCATCTTGATTCGAGGTATAGCCCGAGTTATAGGCGTGTGAAGAATCTTTTCATGTTTCCCAGTTGTGAGTGAAGTAAATTTCATATTGCGATATGAGTTCAGACTTAGGAAGACTAAGTGACCGCATAAAATTTGAGAAGGTGGAAGGTATACAGAAATGTTAATTGAAGTCAAAGCAGGTGGATTATCTCATATGAAGAGTTCTGGGGTTGTGTGACCCTTATGTGATTGTTAGAAGATCTCACGTGCAGGTTAAATATAAGTGTTAAAATTTGAATTTTGGGTCGCTTAAGAGAGTGGGCTTAACTGTTGTGTGAGTGAATGCGAGATTTGCATAAGAGTTAAAATTCTAGATGATTTGTGTTTCCACAGGCTTATGAAGGATTGAGTTAATCTCACTATGGTATTATGGCAGCAATAGAGTACATGCGTTATGAGTTATTGGGTGTGTTTTGATCTATGGCTCCGAGCCAAGTGGGGGAGTCTGCTGTGAGTAGTTGATTGCACGGTTAGGTGCTATGTTGGTTCCAGTTTGAGGCGTGTGGGTGAATCAGTTATGGCTTACAGAAATCGAGACCGAGGATGGCTCGAGTAAAGGAAAATTTTGACAAGGTTATATTGTGCTTCGTAGAGTAAGAAAAATCACGGGATGTCTTAAGTGGTTATTGGTAAAGAATGCTCGGAGCATAGAGCGGGACGTTGCTGGGTTGTATTGGGATGAGGATTTCATTCTGCGGTGTCGGAGTGCCAATGAGGCACGGGTGGTTCTGTTCGTTGGGTCAGGTAAATTGCAGCTTGAATAAGAGTGAGTGACTTGCGAGAATAGTTCTAATGTGTTCAAGAGTCTGTATACATCAATTAAGTGCTCTAAAGTTGCATATGTGGTTAGAACTGTTGTTTTCATTGAAAGAGGTCAAGACTTGTTGTATTTCTATGTGAATTATGGGATTCTACGTATCAGTATCAGGAAAGTAAAGGTAATGGACTTAGATTCGCAGGAAGTTCTCAGAGTAAAGCATTCTGGAATGCGGTGATTCTGGGAATATTTGAGAGAGTATTCAGCGGCTTATGGGTCTTAGACANCTGAGATAGACCGAGGGTCTGATTGTGAGATTGATGACTGATATAGACCGAGAGTTTGATGGTAAGGTTAATGACTGAGACAGGCCGAGGGCCTAGTTGTGAGGATTATATATCTATGGATCGGGCTGCACGCCGCAACGATATGTTGGATCGGGCTGCACGCCGAAGAGATATAGCGCTTGGGCTGTAGGAGCCCCTCCCGGAGTCTGCACACCCCCAGTGAGCGCCATCGACGAAATACATGAATCGGGCTGCACGCCGCAGCGATATGGATCGGGCTGCATGCAGCAGCGGTTATTATATGGTACCTATTGAGCGTGAATGCTGAGTGCGAGTATTGATTGGTAAGAGATGAGTCACGAGTGACAGAGAGGCTAGCCCGAGGGGCGTTAGATATATACATGCACATGAGTGATGCTTTGCCTGAGAGGCTTGTTTATGAACTTGTTGAATTCACTCCTCTTTAAAGTGAGTTTCTATTGAATATGTTGAATTAGTGACTGTTTTCACTCATTTTTATATTGAGCCTCTGTCGAAATGTCGAGCAAATGTTTTAAAACAACTTTTATTTAAACTGGGGTTTATGAGATGTTTAGAATTTAATCACTGATTTGGCATTGGTTATATCCACTGAGATTTTCAAGTTATGAGGTGTTTATGATTGCGGTTTTGCCCGAGGGGCTGTTTACGAACTATGTTTTTCCCAAGGGGCCGATTATGGTTTTCATTTCTTTTATTATAAATGGTATTGAACCCCTACGGAAACTGTTGGAAAGTATTTTCAAATGATTTATACCAAAAGCTGGATTTTAAATGAGACGATTGACTCGTATTCTGATTTGAAAGCCTGTTGTGCTTATTGAGTTTATAATAAATGTGGATTCATTGTTTCCTACTGCTCAGTCTTTATTTACTCTTATTACTTACTGGGTTGGAGTACTCACATTACTCCCTGCACCTCGTGTGCAGATTCAGGTATTTCAGAATCCGGTAGCGGGTGTTGGTTGCTCAGACGCGGAGTCATCAGAGTTAGCAAGGTGGCTGCACGACGTTCGCAGCACTGCTTCCTTCCTCTCATTTTTATTTTTGTACTTAGTACATTTTGACTGTCTTTGTTGTATTTAAACCTTGGTAGATGCTCATGACTAGTGACACCCCAATGTCGGGCTTGTATGTTATTTCCGCACTGTTCATTTAGACTTATATTATGAAATATTGTTTAACTAAAGGCTTAGAAATGACTCTTAATGATTAAAGGGTTAATATGGGTGTTGTGTCGGCTGGCCTTGTCTTCACGAGAGCAGCCATCACGACCGGGCCGGTTTGGGGTCATGACAAACAACCCCTAACCCTAATCGCCGTCACCCAAAATCGACCCCAAACCTCTAAATCCCTGTCCAATCTATGGCGTCCTGTGGTTGTACGAAGTCTCTACTTGTTTCTATCCCCTTCGTTGTTCGATTATGTGGTTTTTGTGGAAGAACCTCGAAGAGATCTGGCCCAGATCTCGTTCAAAGCTTTTCAAGGGTTCGTCCATGGTTTACGAGTGATTTCTATTGAAGTTCCATGGTTCAAATCTCTGGTTCAAAACCAGGTTCTCTTTACCCCTCCCCTTTCTCCTCAAAACCCTAATCTTTGGCCATAAATCCGTCCCGATCTTTGTAGATCTGGAAGGATTCTGAGTTTGTCAGCAACTTTTCTTTAGAAATTTCTTGTTTCTTTACTGTCAACCGATTTTAGCACTACGTTTTGGGTTCTTTGTTTGAATCTCTACATGTTTGAAATGTTCTTCAAGTTTCTGTGATTTTTCTTTAAGCTTCTCTTATTCCTCTACCACTGACTGATATAAAACACTACCATACTTCAGGTTTTTGACCTCTATGACTAGGGTTTCCCGAAATTTTCTTTTCCTTAAACGTTCGATAATTTTTGAGTGTTTAATCTCCTGTTTCTTGTGCGCTTTTAACCAATTTCTGAGGTTTGCTTTAACCCTAACTCATTTATGCTGAAAGCCCTAGTTTTTTGACGTTATTGTTTGGATTCTGAGTTTGTCTAGATTACTTGTGTACTAACTTTGTCCTATGCTCTGGTTTCTGTGATTCTTCTCCTAATGTGCCTCTATTGATGTTCTTGGTTCGACTTTTTCTACTGGTTTCTATATGTCCATGTTCATTCTTTGCCTATTCATGGTAAACATATACTTTTCCCTTAAAATCAGTGTATTAATTCGGATTCTTTGATTTTATAAATTTTTTTAAAAGACCTATATGCTAATTCCTGACTATTCCCTTTATTTACAATCTTGACTAGCTTTATTACCTTATTTAATTTAACCGTGATATTCACTGATTCTTTATTGACATTTCCTTAATTAAACCTCTGTCTATTTACCCCTAATTGCTCATTTGATTTTCTTTTCTTTAATATGTTCTGCCTTTACCGTTGGTTAATTACCCTTAATTGAGGCAAAATTATACTAATTGATGTATAATTGATTCTGTGGCTTCCTTAATTGCAGAAGGGTTGACTCCCTTTACCTTATTTTCCTCGCTCTTAACTACTATATATACTCTCTTTTACTCCACACTTCTAGACCCACGAACACTAGTTCCTCTATACTCTCACACTCTAAAATCTCTCTATTCTCTTCTATTACTTGCAATTCTCACTAACCGAGCTGGCTGTAAGCCAAGGCTGGCTATTTGCACCATCTCTGCTCTATACCTTGTATTCTCTCCTTAACTGGTATGTCCTGATTAAATTCAAAACCCAAAACTATGTGTTTCTTTGTTGTTTCAGTTCATTAGTTGTGGCTTTCAGTCCTGTGTATTATTTTACTATCATGTTGCTCAATGTATAACAACATGCTTAGATTACACTGCCTGATTACTGTATCACTCAGCATGCTTAAGTTTGTTCTGTTAAAAGTTGTAATTAGTATGTTGCTTAGCATGCCCCAATCCTGCTTTAGATAATTTGCTCACTAGTATGTCCGAGCTGCATTGTGTGTTTATTATCTCACCCAGCATGACTAAATTCTGTTTGTTCTGTATATGATTAATGTTTCTAAAACCTTGATTGCTTCATGAAGTATTTGTCTAGTTTGTTCATCTAAGTCTAACTTGCTCTACTTCAGTCATGAGATCCTATTTGTGTCTAAGACCTGTGTGCTCTCAACATGACTTTGTAACTAACTTGTCAATTCCATAAAGAATCTGTGTATTTGTTTGACATCACGAATGTGTGCCCTACCCCTTTCTCCTTGTGTGAAGTTTGTTCTGAAATTGTGTGTTCTGCGACTTGCTCTCTGAAAAAATGTTCTTCATGTTTTCTCAAACTGTTTTCCACCCTAATTGTGTACTGGTTTTAGAAAATCCTTTTCATTCCTAAAGCCCTCTTGCTACTGCTTACAAAAATTATTATACACTCTCACATTACTCTTAGATTACTAGGTTCTCCCCCTCTGATATGTGTACTGCCTTGAGACCTTGAGGTTTCTCTGAACTCTGGAATATCAGGGCTGGCACTTCCACACTGCACATAATCAATCTTTGTTTGAGGAAAGTCTGGGTGTGAGCACCGTCCGGGATCCTTGAGATCCTTAGGGAACTCTTACACACCTAGACATGAATTGGGCTATGGAACTTTGGGCATTTGAGATCAGTAAAGGCTTGGTACACCATGACTATTTTGGGCTTGCTTCAGGCTCCCTATAGCTTAGCTTCTATTTTATTTATGTAATTTATATTCAGTTCTTGATCTGTAATAATTATTGTAAACAAACATTGGAGTGATTAGTGAAAAGGGGTGGGTAGTTGCATATTGTAGGTAAAATCGGGTAGATAACATGCCTATAGGGTCTATTTCGATTCAAAAATATGTTCGTTAGATAATATGCCTATAGGATCTGCTTTGGTTTACATGAATTCTGCACGCTTTACTTTCACACAAATTAGAAGCCATGTCTATAGGACCCAATTTAGTTTTTAATAATAGAAATCATGCCTATAGGAGTTAAAACCGACTCTAATAGATATCATGCCTCTAGGAGTTTCACTTTGGTTAAATTACTGCTGTTTGTTTCACCTTGTTTAATTAGAAATCAGCTTGTTTATTCTGAATCGATTCAATCAACTAATCTGTCCGCTTTTAATAAGTTTTCAAACGCCGCCTTAATTAATACTACTAGAGAGCATGCCTATAGGATCCAAATGGCCCGTTTGAATTCGCTTACTATTTTACTGCATTCCTGATCAGTGATTAGATACCATGCTATTACACGACTAGGAAAACCTTTAGGGCGACTAAAATTCTGCGAACCTATGAAACTGCGCTTCGTTATTTGAGACTGCTCACATTCAACAGGTCTAAAATCAGTAGGCAAGCTGAATAGGTCTTTGACACTTTGGTCCCAATTCAATACTGTATATTCTCTGCTCGCCTAGATATCATGTTTTAAGGTGTCTCTCTTAAATACCCGAAACAGTTGTTTGAGACGTGCACTTATTTGTTCTGCTTGTGGAGGTAAATATGAGCCTTTAATTGTTCCCCCTTTTAAATGCAGTCCTAATTGTTTTGGTTGACGCTTAGACTTTTCTCCTTTAAACACCCTAGGATGGTCTAGAACTACCTAAATCAGAGGTCCTAAATACCTCCAGGGCCACAAGGAAGGGATGAGTAGAGCACGCATAAGATCTCTTTCAAGGTTTCTAGAACGCTTTAGGCTATGACTAAGGGGAGGAAATCGGGTAGTAAAGATATGATGACTACGAGCTAATGTCACGTGTAGCCCCTCATTGAGGAGTGATTACCGGGCATTGTGTGGGTATGATCCTGTAGGCTAACCAACCTAGGACCCCCTTTCCCAACTCCCGTTGTTTAAATGAATTTACTTTTCTTTATATATGTGCAACTTGTTCAAACCTTTTCCCTTGTTATTTACTTGAACTATATATGTGCTTAAAATGTCAAAACATGCCTTTACTTGCAAATACGTGTTAAAATTGTTTACTTGTTCAAATGACCGATTCATATAAGTTCGGCCGGGACCCACCGTTGTGGACCGCGAGGCGTGGCTAACACCTTCCCCTCGAGGTTATTTCGAGCCCTTACCCTAAATCTCTGGTAATGCAAAGTAGTTCATGAGTTAATTGCTCAAGGTGCCCTAACGCACCATAATCCGTTAGGTGGCGACTCTTCAAATACCCAATTCCCAAAAGGAAACGAGTCGATTCCCCATGAAATGTCAAAACCCGGACTTTCTCCTCGAGGAGGAAAAAAAGGGGGCGCGATAGCATGGCGACTCTGCTGGGAATGTTTAGGCTCTTACATAACGAACTTAATTTTTTTATGAATCAGTTTTAGCATGCTCTATCCCACGTACCCTTTCCCCTTATTTGAATTTAACTGTTTATTTTTTAGGCATTTATGATTTCTTTATTTTACTGAAACTGACTTGTCTCTTTGTTTCCTTTCTGTAAATGTCTTTCAATTATTTAAATACTGCATTTATTATTTTTCTTACGTGCAAATACTTGACAACTTGCTGTTTATTGTAGCATAAATCATGCTCCACATCATATTCCACTCGTGCGTATCAAATCCCATAGCAAGGCTTGATTAGTGGTTGCGCTCTTCCAATTTATTACCCTTAAATTCGGAAAGGCTTATTTGCGGTAAAACTAGTCGATCAGCGGTGCAGTCAACGGTTCCGTACCTTTCCCCCTCAAGTTGTCCGCTTGAGGGTACCAGTCTAGACCCCCATAGTAACCTTACTCTGATCGTAACTGTGCATGCATCATGGTCAAACCTAGTCGGATTAATATGTTGTCCACATAATAATCCTTTAAGACGAGCCTTATCCAAAAGTCCACCGCGGTTTCCATAATCCCCACGGACACAACCACGTTCTGTGCATTAATTTGGAGAACTAAATGCCAATATGCTAATCATGAATGTACAAATAGTCGAGTCTGGTGGGGGGAGAAGGGTCTAACCTTTTTGTTTTGCAGAAAAATGAGGCATGAGGTCCCCAGATTCGGTATGGTCAGCAACATTCCACCATTGCTACTAGATTGGTGGGAAGACCTTTCCTCAAGTGACAAGAAACATGTGAGAAAGCACTTGGGCAATTTACCTTCTCTACTAGACATTCAGCCAAACAATAGGTTGATCGAGGCTGCCACTTTGTTCTGGGATAGTGAAAGGGCTGTGTTCCGTTTCGGCGACATAGAAATGACACCACTCCTAGAAGAAATAGGGGACTTGCGGGATTGGCTTGGAATATCCCTGGGTTATTGGTGCCGGAGAATCGTACTGGTAAAGGGTTTTTAAAGATGATGGGGCTGAAGAAAAATGCCGACTTGGGATGCCTGAAGGAATCCTACATACCCTTCGAATATATGTATGAGAGATATGGTCATAGCAAGTCCTACCGTACCTTCCATGATGAGCTTTCTATCACTTCTCTGGGCCACATCCACCGAAAAGTGTTCCTGTTTATTGTGTGCTTCTTGGGCCTGATAGTATTAAAAATGAAAAGGGAAAGAATCCATACTAGGTTGGCCATGGTCGCCAAGACTTTGATGGAAGGGATCAATGGACAAACATACACTATAGTCCCCATGATCATAGTCGACATCTACAGGGCTCTGGAGCGCTGTCAAAGGGGGATCAAGCATTTCAAAGGTTGTAACCTGTTGCTGTAGTTGTGGTTATTAGAACATCTTCAAAGGGGCCAGTATCGCCAAGAATTTCCACGAAGGGCTTGGAATGACCATATTGCCTTCCATCACCCAAGCGGATGACCTACATTCTGGACAGGTTTGCTCAACCGGAAAGTGCCAAAGAGTGGGTAGAGTTCTTCGACAATCTGACCGAGGAACAAGTGCAATGGATGTTTGAATGGTTCCCAACAGAAGAATTTATCATCAGATCCAGGGACGCTCCACACTTAGTGCTGATTCGGTTGAGAGGAATATACCCTTACGTCCCTATTCGAGTTATGAGACAAGCAGGCAGGAAACATGTTGTACCAAGGGTTGCCAAGATGAGTCATTTCGCAGCAGACTTTCAAGACGACAACGTCCCTTACAAGTGCCAAGCCCAGTACATGTGGCACTGCAAAATCATTGTGGAAAAGAACACCATTGAGCCTGACAGGTATCATGCAAGATGCGAACCTCTCTACCCGGCATGGTTAGAAGACAATCTAAAGGGAATGGTGAGACCAGGAGCCGGTCGAGGGAATAAAATCATAGACGAAGAAGCTGAAGCTCAAGTCAAATACAACAGGCTGCGCAACAGGGTCCACGACTCTGAGAATGAGCACCGAGAAATACATGAGAGAAATGTGAGGTTGATTGAAGAATGGAAAGAAATGGCGGTCACTTCCAATAGGAAGCTGGAATACCTGGAGCGAGTAATAGTAGAGCTGGAGGGTAAAGTCATAAAGAGGATTGAGGATTGCCAGAACGCTGAAGGAGGACATCTGGCCAGGGCCTACTTGCTGCTGGGTCTGCGCGAGTTGGGGGACCTGTACGATGGAGTCAGGAAGATCGAATCTGGGGAAGGTCCTTCTAGGACCAAATAGACTAGATTTATTTGCTTTCTTAAAATGTAATAAGGCCAAGTGCCAATAGTGACTTATTTTTCTATTATCTTAGTGTCGTTTTGGGATTCGTCTATTTTTCATATTATGAAATGAGGCATTTGTTGGCATCTAAAGTTCTCCAAATCTATTTTTTTCTAGGCCTACCTCGGGCACAACGAGGCTCCCAAATTAGGACGCGAATTTATATTCCCGCAATATATGTTTAAATACCGCAACATTTCAAAACCCAACCTAACTTGTTACCTTTTTGTTTCTTTTTTCTTTATTTTGATTATTCCCATTCCCTAAGGTTGGTTCACTCATACTGGCATCATCAGCGTATCATACCAGATCCAGAGGCCCTCCACCTCCTCTCCTCCAAGCAATAAAAAAAGCAAAGGAAAAACAAAAATCGACGACTTAAGTGGTATCCGAAAGGAGAATGTTGAGAACGCAGAGACTTCAGATGGCCAGAGTACTCCGGCACCAAATGATCTAGTCTTGAGATTGGAACAAAAGATACTGGAGCTTCAAGGAGAGCTTGAGCAGGTTCGCAACTTGGAAAACTTATCACTCACCTTGAATGTCCCCGACATCAACCAACAATACACAAAGAACCCAGCACTTCCCCAAAACACACCAAACCAACATCCACAAAAGCCTCTGCACCACATCAATACGCAACCCCACCTTAAAATCTCAATCCCTTGCCAATACCAACTCCACCACACCACCACCACCAATCAATCCAGTACCCACCAACCGCCACTTACGACACTCCCCAAAACACACCACAACCTATTCTCGATCCTCAAAACTCAACCAATGACCATCACTACACCCAAGTCCCTGGAACTCATCAAAACAACCCCATATATGTGGAGACCATACCTCACCTTACTCAACCAACTTTCTGTGCACCAGAATCCTCCGAGAAGGACCTGCTCATTAAAAACATGGCTGAAGAACTCAAGAAATTGACAAGTCGGGTTTAGGGTATCGAAGGCGGCAAAGGGATAGAAGGTTTGAATTATGAAGACCTATGCATACAGCCAGATGTAGAACTGCCAGAGGGGTACAAACCTCCCAAGTTCGAGATGTTTGACGGTACAGGTGATCCTAGGGTTCATCTAAGGACCTATTGTGACAAGCTTGTCGGGGTCGGAAATGATGAAAAGATATGGATGAAACTCTTCATGAGGAGTCTTACTGATGATGCTTTGTCCTGGTACATCAGCCTGGATCCCAAGAAATGGTCCAATTGGGTATGTATGGCATCAGATTTCATGGACCGATTCAGGTTCAACACAGAAAATGCACCCGATATTTTCTACATCCCTAATCTTAAGAAGAAACTCACTGAGACTTTCCGCGAGTATGCTACCCGCTGGAGGTTAGAAGCGGCCAAAGTCAGGCCATCTTTGGACAAAGAACAGATGAATAAGTTCTTCATCAGAGCACAGGACCCACAGTATTACGAAAGGTTGATGGTTATTGAAAACTACAAATTCTCCGATATCATCAAACTTGGGGAAAGAATTAAGGAAGGCATCAAAAGCGGAATAGTAACGAATTTTGAGGCATTGCAGGCCACGAATAAAGCATTGCAGTCAGGCGGCATATCAAAGAAGAAAGACGTTGGGGCAGTAATGGTGGCTCAGGGCCCGAAATCTCCACTTACCTATCGAACACCTCCACCCATATATCAAACACCTCCATCCACATACCAAGCACTACCACCCACATATCAACCATCATCTCCCAGATATTCCCAACCAGCCACTGTCTATCATACCTATAACTCCCAACCATCTCATTTCCAGTCATCTCCAACCCGCCAAAATTATCTAAGACCAAGACCCAATTTTGACCTCAAGCCACCCAAACAATACATCGCTATTGCTGAATCCATCGACCAGTTGTATCAAAGGTTGAAAGCCGCAGGTTATGTCACTCATGTTCTTAGAGAATCCATCCCAATGGGTCAATCCTAACAAAACTTGTGCGTACCATTCCGGTATGAAGGGGCACACCACTGACGGGTGCCAAGCACTGAAAGACAAGATCCAGACGCTAATTGACAACAAGGTCATACAGGAAAAGGAGGCCACACCCAATGTTCGCAACAACCCTCTCCCTGATCATAGAGGTGGTGGAATACATGTGATAGAGACTAACGAAGAGTAGGATCCTGAGGGGTCGATTGGTCTTATCCGAGAAGGTGATGACTTTAAACCCTCAGTCACCCTCACCCCTATTATAGTACAGACTCAATCGCCAATCGAGGTTGAGGCAGCCACATTAGTTCCATTTGAAGTAGAGGTGGCTCCACCCATGGCCATCCTTATTCTGTTTGAAGTGGAAGTGGTCGTACCTTTCATAGTGACAGTATCGACCACAACTCCTTTCAATTCAAAAGCAATACCTTGGGATTATGTCGCCGAAGCTCAGCGAAAAGGAAAGGCAAAGATGGAGGAATCCGACGTCGTACAAGGAATGACTAGGATCGGAAGAATCTATACACCTAACACCTGGGAGGACCAAGTAAGGATGCCAATACTAAGCCGCCTGTCATTGAAACAGGGCCAGATGACCTTTGGAGGAAAGTACAAGCAAAGGAGTATTCCGTCGTTGATCATTTGAACAAGACCCCAACTCAGATATCTATCCTGTCACTGTTGCGAAATTCAGAGGCGCACAAGAATGCTTTAATGAAAGTGTTGAGCGAAGCTTATGTGCCCAATAATATTACAAGCGGAGAAATGGCTAACATGGTAGGACAGGTGTTGGAAAGTCACAAAATCACTTTCCACGAGGATGAGTTGCCGCCTGAGAGTTTGAATCACAATAGAGCACTGCACATCACCGTGCGATGCGAAGACTAATTCATTACCAGGGTCCTGATTGATGGAGGATCCAGTCTCAATATTTGCGCATTAACAACACTGAAGAGGTTGGGCAAAGGCCTATACGAGATACGGGAAGGGACCATGAACGTAAAAGCTTTTGATGGGTCTCAAAGAGCTACCATCGAAGAAATTAATCTCTATCTACAAATGGGGCCTACGTGGTTCG
The DNA here is from genome assembly GCF_001879085.1 of Nicotiana attenuata. Lineage (NCBI taxonomy): Eukaryota > Viridiplantae > Streptophyta > Magnoliopsida > Solanales > Solanaceae > Nicotiana > Nicotiana attenuata. The sequence goes on from NW_017673033.1 coordinate 98,665, forward strand.
ACGTCGAGTTTCAGGTGCTGGACATATCTGCATCCTACAATTTGTTGTTAGGACGACCATGGATACACGCCGCTGGTGCTGTGGCATCAACCTTGCATCAGGCAGTAAAGTTTGAATGGAACCATCAGGAGGTGATCATTCACGGGGACGGAGTAACCCCATTTACACCAGCCAAACCATCCCGGTTATCAAAAACAGAAGGAGTCTAGGAGGGGAAACTATTATCACATCGAACGTGTCAACGCCGTTGAAAAGGACAAATGGTAGAGTAGTAAAATAGAGAGCATTCTGGCATGGTCTGGGTATGAACCCGGGAAAGGGCTCGGAAAGAATCTCCAGAGTATTACTAAACCGATACAGCTGAAGGGTCATGGCACTACTTTCGGGCTAGATACCAGTACACATGGCAAGAGTATAAAGATTGGTCGCCTCCATGACGTGGACCGTACTACCCTCTCGAGCAACCAGTGCCGCATCTGGATCAAGCTTTTCACCAAGCCGACACAATATGGGGAACTGAAGAAGAAGAGGCATTAGCTGGACTGAAGAATCTGTTTTTGGAGGACGAAGACATGGACTGCAGTGCAATAATTGAGGAGGAGGAGGAAGAAGGCCTCATTATTCAGAATGTGGAGAAGGGAGCTGTTCTCAGGAACTGGACCGCCACACCATCCCGGGCCTGTCGAGTCCCTGGGTAGCTTGGCAGATTTTATTTCTATAGCCATTCTAGGCATTTAAGATTTTCAGTAATTTGGTTTAAAGACTTACTATAAATGCTCGATTCCTCGAGCCGTACTTGTCTGGATGTTTTTTTCCCAGTTTTAATCAAATGCATTGCTCTTTATTATTCATTATTATTTTCTAAACTTTTTCTTTCTACATCGTTATTGTTACTTTTCCTGATGAACTGGTGACCGTGACATGTAATGAGACAACGCAACATGAGGATAGTAATTCGGATGAAGAAGACGAGATACCCGAGGAAGTTGTCAGGGAGGTTGAAAACTTCGAGAATAAGCCTAAGTCCAATCTGGACGAAACCGAAGCAGTAAACTTGGGGGACGCCGAGACCGTCAAGGCGCATCAGCATTCACTTATCACCAACAGAGAAGGAAGAGTACGTCCGCTTCTTAAAAGAATATGAGGACATTTTTGCACGGTCATATGATGACATGACCGATTTGAGCACATCCATAGTGGCTCACAAGTTACCTACCGATCCAATGTGTCCGCCGGTGAAGCAGAAACTCAGAAAATTCAAACCAGATATGAGCCTGAAAATCAAGGAAGAAGTTACTAAGCAGATCAAAGCCAAAGTTCTCAAAGGTGGTTGAGTACCCAACCTGGTTAGCCAACATTGTGCCAGTTCCAAAGAAAGATGGGAAAGTCAGAGTATGTGTTGACTATCGTGATTTAAACAGAGCAAGTCCAAGGATGGCTTCCCACTGCCAAATATACACATCCTGATCGACAACTGCGCCAAGCATAAACTCTAATCCTTTGTAGATTGCTTCGCGGGTAATCACCAGATCTGGATGGATGAAGAAGATGCAGAGAAAACAACTTTCATTACACCATGGGGGGGGGGGGGTATACTGCTACAAGATGATGCCATTTGGTCTCAAGAATGCTAGGACTACTTACATGAGAGATATGACAACCATCTTCCACGATATGATACACAAAGAAATAGAGGTGTATGTGGGCTCATCATCAAATCCAAGAGGGCCGCGGATCACATAGCAGACTTGAGAAAGTTCTTTGGCAGGCTGAGGAGGTACAACTTGAAACTGAACCCCGCAAAGTGTGCATTCGGGGTTCCCGCAGGAAAGTTACTGGGATTCATTGTCAGTCATCGAGGGATCGAGCTAGATCCATCTAAAGTCAAGGCTATTCAGGAATTACCACCGCCGGGGAGCAAAAAAGACCTAATGAGCTTCCTAGGGCGTCTCAACTATATCAGTCGCTTCATAGCACAGTCCACAGTCATATGTGAACCCATCTTCAAGATGTTGAGAAAAGATCCGAGACAAGCTGGACCGAAGACTGTCAAAGAGCTTTTGACATAATCATGGAATACCTGTCCACACCATTGGTCTTGGTCCCGCTAGAGCCGGGACGACCGTTGCTACTCTATCTATCTATATTGGATGGAGCCTTCGGATGCGTTTTGAGACAACATGACGAGACAAGGAGAAAGGAGCAAGCCATATACTACTTGAGTAAGAAGTTCACACCTTACGAAACACGGTACTCTCTGCTGGAATGCACATGTTGCGCTTTGACCTGGACAGCCCAGAAGTTGAGGCATTACTTCTGTACCTACAACACATACCTCATATCTAGGATGGACCCTTTGAAGTATATATTTCAGAAACCCATACCGACTGGAAAGTTGGCCAAGTGGCAGATACTGTTGAGTGAGTTCGACATCGTCTACGTAACTCAAAAGGCGGTCAAAGGACAAGCATTAGCGGATCATCTTGCTAAGAATCCGGTGGGAGGAGAATACGAACCCTTGAAAATGTATTTTCCTGATGAAGAGGTGTCATTCGTAGGAGAAGACATTGCCGAAGCGTACGACGGTTGGAGGATGTTCTTTGATGGAGCTGCAAATTTCAAAGGAGTAGGCATTTGATCATTTTTAGTATCAGAAACGGGTCAACATTATCCGGTATCTGCTGAACTCAGATTTCCCTGCACCAACAACATGGTGGAGTATGAGGCCTGCATACTAGGACTCAACATGGCAGTCGACATGAATGTTTAGGAGCTGCTGGTAATCGGTGATTCGGATTTGCTTGTGCACCAGGTACAAGGAGAGTGGGCCACCAAGAATTCCAAGATATTGCCATATCTGCACCATGTGCAGGAATTGAGAAAGAGGTTCACGAAGATAGAATTCCGACATGTGCCCTGAGTTCAGAATGAGTTTGCCAATGAATTGGCCACTTTATCATCCATGATACAGCATCCAGATAAGAATTTCATTGATCCCATCCCAGTAAGAGTCCATAATCAACCGGCTTACTGTGCTCACATCGAGGAAGAGACAGATGGAAAGCCTTGGTTCCACGACATCAAGGAGTATTTGGCGAAAGGGGAATATCCGGAGCATGCAAACCACACTCAGAAATGCACACTCCGTAGATTGTCCAATCACTTCTTCCACAACGGAGGAAACTTGTACAGGAGATTAGGACTGCTAAGATGTGTCGACGCAAAAGAGGCTTCTAAGCTACTTGAGGAGATACATGCTGGGACCTGCGGCCCACATATGAATGGTTTTGTCTTAGCCAAGAAAACACTCATGGCCGGTTAAATTTTGATGACCATGGAGATGGATTGTGTCCAGTATGTCCGCAAATGCTACCAATGTCAAGTGCATGCTGATATGATAAAGGGGCCACCGAATGAACTCAATGCGACAAGCTCACCTTGGCCGTTCGCGCCTGGGGAATGGATATCATTGGTCCAATTGAGCCCACTGCTTCGAATGAGCAGATGTTTATTCTGGTAGCCATTGATTACTTCACAAAATGGTTAGAGGCCGCATCTTATAAAGCCGTAACCAAGAAAGTCGTTGCAAATTTTGTCAAAGATCATATTGTTTGCCGATTCGGAGTTCCCGAGTCCATCGTTACTGATAATACCGCCAACCTCAACAGTGATCTGATGAAAGCCATGTGTGAAACTTTCAAAATCAAGCACAAGAATTCCAGAACCTTAGACCTCAAATGAACGGAGCCGTAGAAGCCGCCAACAAAAACATCAAGAAGATACTAAGGAAGATGGTAGAAAGCCACAAATAATGGCACGAGAAGCTACCCTTCGCTTTGTTGGGATACCGCACCACAGTTCGCACATCAACCGGGACAACTCCCTACATGCTGGTGTACGGTACTGAAGCTGTCATCCCAGCCGAGGTGGAGATTCCTTCTTTAAGAATCATACAGGAAGCCGAACTCAGCGATGCAGAATGGATAAGGAGCCACTACGAACAATTGGCCCTTATAGATGGGAAAAGAATGAACGCAGTATGTCACGGTCAGCTTTACCAGAATAGAATGTCCAGAGCTTTCAACAAAAGGGTCAAACCAAGGCAATTTGCACCAGGACAGCTGGTGCTGAAGAAGATCTTCCCACATCAAGATGAAGCCAAAGGAAAATTCTCTCCCAATTGGCAAGGTCCGTACATGGTTCATAAAGTACTGACAGGAGGAGCACTCATACTTGCGAAAATGGACGGAGAAATTTGGCCAAAACCAATCAATTCAGACGCAGTCAAAAGATATTATGTTTAGACTATTTACATTTACTCATCTGATGTAATTTGTATCAAAATAATGGGAAAAATACGACGACACATATGAAAAAGTGGAACCAGGATCAAATAATACAGAGGCATCCTTGTGGCAAACTGAGATAATACCCGTGATCACAGCATCTGAAGCAATAACATCTGGTCTGGCAGGGAATGCATAGAAACGGGCCTGACCGCCACCTGATCGGCCTCCCCCTCTAGGGTGAGCCCTAGCTGACTGACCTCCACCCCGAGCTGGTTGGGCGGGTGGGGTAGTAACTGGTGTTGAAGCCGAAGGCTGACTCTTCTGCTGAGATGAACCTCTTATAAGATGCGGACAGAACCTCTTGATATGACCCAAATCTCCACACTCAAAGCAACCTCTCCCTGCAAATGGCGGTGGGGACTGAAGGGAGCCCCGAACACCGGGATACCCACTAGAAGGACCAGACATAGATGAACCCTGAGCTGATGGTGCATGAGACGAACTCTGAGCTGGAAGGGCTGATCGCTGCCAACTCCGCACCACTAAAAAGTAGCGAGAGAGGGCCGTAATAGCTTTTACCCGATTTTGGGTCGGGATCGAATCCACAGAGAGCTAGGATTGGAGTCGAGTATCTATTTAGCTTAGGATTGCGTGTATGCTCTTAATTGGTCTTCTATTCATTTTTGGGTTTTCTTTATATTCTACTATTATCAAACTACCAATTGAAATTGCAACTAGAGTAAGCTGAAAGATAAATTGCTACAAGTTGTATCTAATAGTTTAAAAGGGCACTAGGGTAGTGTCCTTCACCTAGGTGTCTAATTGACGGGTAATTGCATCTAAGGTACGATTGACATGATTGGGGAAATATGTTATAACTGTTGCTCAATACTACCCACTATACACCTCTCGGTAGAAAGAGTGGTTTTGCCCATTTGACTCTCTCGAGACCAATTGGGTATGCATATTTGCCCGATCAACTAGGGTTCAAGTCGGGTAATTACTCTCTCAAGGTTTAACCCTTTAATTGGGACTATCAAATCTCTTGAGTCCATCCCAATTCCTTGTTGGGTCAATTTTGGAGACTTAGGCTCTCTTTCTCAAGAAGAACCAAGTCAACTTAGCACAAACTAGTGTTTGCAACCACTAATTCATAAATTAAACCATAAAATTGACCCAAATAACAAACACTCATAATCAATCTAACTTTAAATCACAACACCCATCAATTACCCACACTAGGGTTGAGCCACAACCCTAGCTAATGGGTTTAGGTACTCATGCTTGAAGTTAAAATCAAAGAAATAGATGAAGAAAAAGACATATTAATTAAAAACTAAAGAAAATACAGAGAATCTATCGTTAGAATTAAGCAAAAATGCCCAAAATGGCTACAAATAGCTTCTCACGAGCGCAACTGCTGTTCTAAAATATCTGATTATAGCCGGATACCCTAAAAATGGAAAAATGTTCTATTTATACAAAAACTGGAAAAACTGGACAAAAATGCCCCTGTGGGGTCAGTGCGGGCCGCACAAAATGGATTGCGGCCGCACTAGGCTCTTAGACTTAAAATCTTGGCTCTCTGAACTCAGGCTCCGCGGACCGCGCAGAATGGACCGCGACCGCGGAGGTTTCTAATGCGGTCCGCACAAATATGACCGCGGACTGCGCAACTTGAACCATGGCAATTTTCACCTCTCTGAACTTCTCTTCCGCGGACCGCACATAATGGTAGTGCTGCCGCGGAGCCTTCATCGCGGACCGCACATAATGGAGTGCGGCCGCGTTGTTTGAAGCCTTGATTTCTGACTATCTGAATCTCTCTAGTGCGTACCGCACAAAGAGTAGTGCGGCCGTACTAGGCATGTTCTCCTGAGTTTTGCCTTTGTTTTAGGTACTTGAGCAGGTTTCACTCCTTTTGAGCCGATCTTTGACATTTCGTCACTTTGTCGATCAAACCTGCAATCAAGCACAACTTATGAGCCTCTTGGGACTATTTTGTAACAATTTATAATCAAAGCGTAAGCAAGAAGGAGCATAAAACACGTCAAAATCCCTAGTTATCAACTCCCCCAAACTTAAGCTTTTGCTTGTCCTCAAGCAGACAAAATAAGACCTACCCCTTAAGGGGAAATCCAAGAATTTTCAGGTATCCTAATATATCCTCAACAAGCATCAATTGGGACCAACAATTGCCCTCAATACGAATGAATCATTAACAACACTTAACCTTTGAAAACCATGGATCAAGTGTGACACAAGAGCTTCAAGAGTTGACTCATTACATCAAAGAACTCTCTCAATTACTTTGGTCATTGTGGAACCCAAACTCACACATCCTCAAATCTCCCTAAGCAAACCTCACTTTTTTAGAGTATTGACACACAAATCAAGGTTAATGAGAATTCACTCATCTCTCTCAAGAAAAGGTCACAAGTCTGGCTCTAGGTACCATATGTTTTCCCCTTATGTAAGTATCCACTAATGTAAGCTTCATTCAACTCAAGATCATATAGGGCTTTTGTGGAGTCATTGTAAAGGCTTTTGGTTCAGGGTTGGGAATGTTTTGGTCTAAGTGGGTTCCATCTTCCCTTAAGCACTTCTTTTGATTCATTTGGCACAATTCACTTGACTCTTTGAGTCATTTCACCTCTTTCCAAGGGGTTAAAGAGACTCATTGTCACTCTTTCTTATGCATTTCAATTCTTTTCTCCTTTTTCAACTTTCTACACCTTTCTTTCTTTTACTTTTCTTGATTCCCTTTTTTATTCTTTCTCACATTGAGCATTCTTTTTGTCTTTTTGCTTTTCTTTCTTTTTCATTGTCTTTCCTTTTCTTCATTTTTGTGCCTTATACCACTTTGTTGTCATCCTCGTCTCTCCCTCCGAATTTATACTTTTGCCATGTGCTCAAGGAAAGATTGGGTGCCAAGAGAGGGTATCTTTTAGAATGGGTATAGGCTTGTAACATGGTTCTTGAAAGAAAAAGGTCTAAGGCTTAAAAGGGTTAACTAGGGATCATATCATTGGTAGGCTATGGAATTTGTTCAACTATCATTTGGATCAAGGAGAGCCTATAATCACTTCTCAAGTCAAAATTCACTTAGGATTTTGCCTCAACAAACATTCAAGGCAAGTTCTAGATCAATGGCTCGGGACTTGGACTCGTAATTCAATTACTCACCACACAAGCTAAGGGATTGCTAAAGACATCGAGTCGGGGGCCCACAACGACCTTAGATACGATTTGAGCACACAATGGTCCGAAAACCATTTGATGATTGTCGGTCAACACAAGAGTCTCAAGGCCACGACTTTCACCATCCTAAACACAACAATTTGTCTTTGACCATGGGATCAAAGGCAAATGTGCTAGGCCCAAGTGAAGCTTTGCTTGAGGTACCCTTAACTACAAACTACCAAAAACAAAAAAAAAAAACGGACTCAAACCCTTAAGAAGGTTGTCACGCCATCTATCATTGGGAAGAGCCACCCGGTTCACACAAAACTCCACCTTTGGAAAGAACCGTGGCATTAAGAAAACCAAAGGCTTATTAAAACGTCCAAAACAAAACAAAAGGCTACGAGCCTATATAAGAAGCTAAAAACGAAATTTTTTTGCGAAAATAGAAAATAGAATGAATATGTACAATAGGGGATTTGAATATACAACGGGGAATGAATATATACAATGATGTAACTTTATATACAGACCAAAGGAAAGATAAAAAGTGCGATAAAAGTAACTAAATGTAAAATTATATACAGACCAAATGAAAAACAAGAAAGTATAAAATGAATCAGTATATATACAGTCATCCAACAAAAATATAGGGCGCACCCTCTCAAATAAAAGCTGGCATTGTCCCCAATGCCAACTAAACCAAATAAGCACCAAAAATAATAAAGAAAGGATATGAAGACTCCCTAAGCCTCGTCTGTCTGCATAGGATCATGAGTGGTCCCTGGGTCCTCTGTGTGCTCGGGAACCACAGACTGGTTCCCGGTATCCTGCTGCTCAGCTGCTGGGACCTGGGCCTGGACCTGGACGGGCTGTGGATCTGGTACATCCTGTGGCTGACTGGAGGAAGCCTCCGGTGGGTCCGCCAACTGGATGATGGCATCATCTGCTCTAGGGATCTTCCTCCTCTTCTTTGGAGGCCTCTGTGCCTGCTCTGGCTGTGTATCTGCTGCTGGCACTGCTGCTGGAGCTGGGTCCTCAAACAACAAGTCTAAAGGCAGCTGGTCTGCCTTCAGTCTATCCACATCCGCCCTCAGCTCCTTCACGGACTCCCTGGAGGCCCGTGTCTTGCGCAGCTTCTTGTGCTCCTTGGCAAGCTCCTTTAGAGCCTTGCCATGTGAATCCACTGCCTTTGCCAAATCAGCCTGGGTACTGAGAATCTTCTCCTGGTTTTCTAGTATCTTCTTCAATGCATCCTCAATGGACTGTGGGACCTGTACTGGCTGAGGAGCTGACTGAGCTGCAATGGTGGAGGTCAAGGTAGACAACTTGGATGAAGCAGTATACATCCAGTTGTTCAGGCTCTGAAGCGTCTGGCTCAGCCGGTGGGCAGTGATAGGATGGGCCCGGGAAGATGGAATCTCCGGGCCAGCTGAGGTAGAAGGACCTGGAGGAATGTCAGCTGAAGTGGAAGGTCCGGGAGGCATATCTGCAGTAGTGGAGGCAGGCTCAGAGGGGGCCTCTACCACAACTGGCTCTTCAGACTGGCCAGTTGGGGCAGAAGCAGGGGCTTTGTAGTTCTTGTCCTTGGGGTTGTCTGGCCCCTTCAAACTATACCATGAGAATGGAGCCGTAGCCTTGACCTTGATATCAAACGGCCTCTTCTCTACCTTCAAATCTCTGAAGTACATGGTCAGGGTGTTGGGGAAAGGGTAGTTCCGGTCGGTCTCGGAGCCCACAAGAGAAATGATGCGGGACATCACATTCCCCACATTGATGGGGTACCCTGCCATGATGGAGGCAACTAGGACAGCCCGGTGGAGAGGTAGAGTCTGGTCATTGGAAGTGGGGTCTAATCGGCTGCATACAAACATCTCCCAACCCCTCACCTCAAAGTTGAGGGTCCTCCGAAGTATCTTGACCCCAGCGGTCAACCAGTCAGGAACTGTCCCCGGGATTGCCAGGAACTGAGCTAACCATGGGCGGACCTCCTCGCCCATCTCCAGCTTTGCCATGTAGAGGGACTCATCAACATCAGTGAACCCCAAATAATTATTCAGAGACTTCCCGTCGAATAGCACCTTTTTGTTTCGAACCTTGGTCACTTTGGAACCCTTGACGATGTGGGCCACATTACAGTAAAATTCTTTGACCAAGTGTTCATTTGCCTCCATGCAGTCATCTAGAAAGTGCTCCCACCCCACTCTCGTTCTGAACTCTCTCTGCACATTTGGGTTGTGGGGTAGAAGGTCTCTATCTATGAAGTTCCTCTCTAAAATCAGTTTTCTTACCAGCCACCACTCCCTGAATTTGTGGTATGCCACCTGGCTCACGAATCTATCTTCCCATACTTCGGGTTTTCTAGTACGGGCAACCCCCCCAACCTGAGGCTCACCACCTTCAGCTCCTTGTACCTCCTCCTCATCTCCATCTGCACCCCCCCTCCCCCCCTCCCCCCCCGGATAATAAAGCTGTGGGGGAGGTGGAGTAGTCCCCACTACCGGCTGCTGAGCCCTCAGACGACTCAGAAATGACATTGGTTGGCCTTCGGATAGTGGGTTTAGTCCGGTCTTCTTTNTCTTCAACATACTTTGGCACGGAATCTGAAGATATTTCCCTTGACGGTTGGTACTCACTACCCGAGGAATGGGAAGCAGCTCTATCTGCAGCTTTTATTAGCTTTCTTGTCCTTTTTATGTTTTCCTGAGCTTGGGGACTGAGTTTGATCATTTTCTTTCCTTTGCCTCCCCGGGAGAATTCACCTCTCCCGGGTTGTTTTGATCCTTTTCCTCCTCGTTGTTTAACCATTGTCTGCAAGCACAAGCATCTAACTTTGTTAGTATCAATAGAGGAAGTGAAACAAATATGCAGAATGAATTGCAGAACAGAAGCAGACAGTTGCAGACACAGTTGCAGAACATGGCCTGTGCGGACCGCACAAAAAGGAGTGCGGCCGCACTAAGGCCACCGCGGACCGCACAAGAATGACCGCGGTCCGCACTGGTCTAGGGTCCCAAAAACAGCTCTCTGAATCTCACCACTGCGGCCCACACAAAATAGTACCGCGGCCGCGGTGGGTCGGTGCGGTCCGCATAAAATGCAGTGCGGCCACATTGGGCTTAAGGTCAACTTTCAGAAAATCATCACCGCGGACCGCACAAACACAATCGCGGTCCGTGGAGGGTGCCCAGATATGGCACTGAGTTAGGGTTTTTGTGTTTTGCATTTTAGTTCAAATGTTTACCTAGATATGGTCCCTACTCAATTACCAGTTCAATATGCTCACCAAGCACACAAAAATTAACAGTTAAACTAAACTAACCTAAAAATTGAAGAATTACGGGAGGAGAAGACTACAAAGCTAACAGAAAAGAAAATAAAATGAAATTAAACAATTAAACTAAAAAGAGTTAGGTGAACTGTTACCAGAATTTGAGCAGGAAAGAATCAACACAAAGCAACGATTAATCACGAGCAAGGAAGAAGGATGAACAGTATTTAGTCTCTTATGAGTTTAAAATTGGCGAAAAGTGTAAACAGGGGTCCCTGAGGTCTATTTATAGACAACCGCTGGGACCCATCCTCACCTACCAGCGCGGCCGCTCAAAATGGACCGCGGTCCGCGCTGGGTTTGTTTAGAAAAAATTTGAGAAGGCAACCTCTGCGGTCCGCACAAAACAGACCGCGGCCGCAGAGTTTTACCGCGGTCCGCACAAAATGCTATGCGGTCGTGGTGGCAAACTTCAGAGAGTCCTCCACTTAGCCTTCACCAGTGCGGACCGTACAAAGTGTAATGCGTCCGCACTGGCAACTTCAGAGACTGATCATTTTCTTCACACTGTTTTGCACTGCATCAACACAATCCCTGCAACATCTCACAACCAATTAGCCCAAAAATCAATCCTATACTACCAAGAAAATCAATGAAATCAAAAAGAAAAACACATGGGTTGCTTCCCAAGAAGCGCCTGATTTAACGTCGCGGCACGACGCGGGTTACCATCACATCATTTGAAATGAACAAAAGCCACCACATGGCTATCATCAAACTTCCCAAGATAATGCTTGACACAGTGCCCATTCACTCTAAAGACTTCACCATTTTTATTCTTCAAATATAGAGCACCAAACGGGGTCACACACACAACTTCAAATGGCCCACTCCACTTGGATTTCAGCTTTCCCGGGAACAACCTTAGACGAGAATTGAATAAGAGCACCAAATCACCGACTTTGAACTCCTTTCCACGAGCGTATTTATCATGAAGGTACTTCATCTTGTCCTTATACAAGGACGAACTAGAGTATGCATGGAACCGGAATTCATCAAGTTCATTGAGTTGTTCAACACGAAGATTAGCCGCAACATCCCATTCAAGATTAAGCTTCCTCAAGGCCCACATGGCCTTATGCTCCAACTCCACTGGTAGATGACATGCTTTCCCAAACACCAACCGGTACGGCGACATACCAATTGGGGTCTTGTAAGCGGTCCGGTAAGCCCATAGAGCATCATCTAACATTTTAGAACAATCGGTCCTATTGGAATTGACGGTCTTGGACAAAATACTCTTGATTTCCCTGTTAGACACTTCAACCTGGCCACTTGCTTGAGGACGATAAGGTGTAGAGACTTTGTGGTTGGCACCATACTTGGAAAGCAAGGTATCAAAAGCCCTATTACAAAAATGCGATCCTCCATCACTAATGATTGCCCGGGGTGTACCAAACATTGTGAAAATGCTCTTCTTTAGAAATGACACCACACTCCTAGCTTCATTGTTGGGCAAGGCCACGGCCTCAACCCATTTTGACACATAATCAACCGCTACAAGAATGTAAGTGTTCCCACATGAGCTAACAAAAGGGCCCATAAAATCGATACCCCATACATCAAAGATATCAACTTCAAGAATTGTGTTTAGAGGCATCTCATCTTTCTTGGAAATCCCGCCCGCTCGTTGACATTGATCACATATTTTCACTAGATCACTTGCATCTTTGAACAAGGTTGGCTAATAAAAACCACAACTCAGAACTTTCGAAGCTGTCCTCACCCCTCCATGATGGCCACCATAGGGGGAGGAATGACAAGCTTCCAAAATACACACTTGCTCTCCCTCCGGGACACACCTTCGAATCAAACCATCCGTGCAAATCTTGAACAAGTATGGCTCATCCCAATAGAAGTCCAGACTATCCCGTTTGAGCTTCTTCCTTTGGTTAGAAGAGAGCTCACATAGGATGATGCCAGTCACAATGAAATTAGCAATATCCGCAAACCATGGCATATCACACATTGACACATAAAGTAGTTGCTCATCGGGGAATGTATCATTGATCTCCAAGCCATCACACGGCCTTCCTTCCTCCTCCAAGCGGGACAAATGGTCCGCAACTTGGTTCTCACTACCTTTCCGGTCCACTATTTCCAAATCAAACTCTTGAAGAAGTAACACCCATCTCATCAACCTTGCCTTGGAATCTTTCTTGGCCATCAAATACCTAAGGGCGGCATGGTCGGTGTGCACTATGACTTTGGCCCCCATAAGATATGGCCGAAATTTTTCCATGGCGAACACAATAGCCAACAATTCCTTCTCCGTCACCGTGTAGTTCCTTTGAGCCTCATTCATAGTCTTGCTCGCATAGTACACTGGATGAAACATTTTGTTCACTTTTTGACCCAAAACTGCCCCAACCGCAACATCACTCGCGTCGCACATGATCTTGAAAAGCAAGCTCCAATTGGGTGCGGTAATGATCGGGGTAGCTGTCAACTTATGCTGTAGAAGTTCAAAGGCCTCCATACATTTCTCATCAAACAGAAACTTAGCATCTTTCTCTAGCAACTTGCAAAGGGGATTCACAACCTTCGAAAAATCCTTGATAAACCGCCGGTAGAACCCCGCATGCCCAAGGAAACATCTCACCCCTTTGACAGAAGTGGGGGGGGGGGGGAAGCCTTGAAATCACCTCAATCTTGGCTTTATCTACTTCAATCCCATGCTTAGAAATTTTGTGTCCCAACACTATGCCCTCTTCAACCATGAAGTGGCATTTTTCCCAATTGAGAATGAGATTTGTGTCTTCACATCGGGCCAAGACTCTATCCAAATTTCCCAAACACTCTTCAAATGAATCACCAACCACACTAAAATCATCCATAAAGACCTCCAAAATTTCTTCCACCATGTCGGTGAAAATAGCCATCATGCATCGTTGGAAGGTCGCCGGAGCATTGCACAACCCGAACGACATCCGGGAGAAAGCAAATGTACCATATGGGCAGGTGAATGTGGTCTTCTCTTGGTCCTCCGGAGCAATTAAGATTTGATTATAACCCGAATATACATCCAAATAGCAATAAAAAGCACGCCCCGCAAGGCGATCAAGCATTTGGTCGAGGAACGGCAACGGGAAATGATCCATGCGGGTCACTTTATTTAGCTTCCGGTAGTCCATGCAAACTCTCCACCCAGTAATGGTTCGAGTAGGAATAAGTTCATTGTTGTCATTTGTCACCACGGTCATCCCACCTTTCTTCGGCACACATTGCACCAGAGAAGTCCATGAGCTATCGGAGATTGGATACACCACACCTGCATCTAGCCACTTGATCACTTCTTTCTTCACCACCTCTTGCATTGCCTCATTGAGCCTCCTTTGATGTTCTAAGGAAGGCCTTGCATCATCCTCCAAAATAATTTTGTGTATGCAAAATGCGGGGCTTATTCCCCGAATATCCGCCAGAGTCCATCCAATTGCCCTTTTTCGCCTTTGAAGCACCGCCAAAGTGGCCTCAACCTGCATGTTAGTAAGGCAAGAAGAAAGAATAAGTGGTAAAGTTGAATTAGAGCCCAAGAATTTGTACCTGAGGTGTGGAGGAAGTGGCTTCAACTCCAACACCGGTGGCTCCTCAATTAATGGTTTGGTTGGTGGAGTTTTCCGATTTTCAAGATCCAAAGACAATTTTCTCGGCTCATAGGAATAAGAGCCCATCCCATGTAATGCATTGACACACTCCACTCTGCTTGCATCATCATTGACATCAAGATTTAATAACACGGCCTCAAGGGGATCCTCTACGTTAATCATGGCACTTGTGTCATCCACTATCACAGCTGTGACAATGTCCACAAATGAGCACACCTCGGTGCTATTGGGTTGCTTCATGGATTTGCAAACATGGAAAACGACCTTCTCATCCCCCACTCGAAAAGTTAGTTCACCCGCTTCAACATCAACCAATGCCTTCCCCGTTGCAAGGAAAGGTCTCCCTAGAATAATTGGGACCTCATAGTCCACCTCACAATCCAAAATCACAAAGTCCGCCGGCAGGATAAATTTGTCCACCCAGACAAGCACATCATCAACTATACCCAAAGGACGCTTCATTGATCTATATGCCATCTGTAATCTCATGGAAGTTGGCCTTGGTGGCCCAATACCTAGAGTCTTGAAAACTGAGAAGGGCATTAAATTGATGCTTGCCCCAAGATCACATAAAGCTTTGGCAAAGTCTGCACTACCAATAGTGCAGGGGATAGTTAAAGCACCAGGATCCTTTAATTTCGGGGCCATTGAATGTACTATGGCACTAACTTGGTGGGTCATCTTGATAGTTTCACAGTCCATTGATCTTTTCTTTGTAACCAAATCTTTCATGAATTTAGCATAACCAGGCATTTGCTCCAAAGCCTCCACCAAAGGCACTTTGATGGATAAGCTCTTCATCATGTCAATGAACTTTTTGAATTGGTTGTCACTTTTCTGCTTGGCTAACCTTTGAGGATAGGGGGGAGGTGGTCTAGGCAAAGGTGCCTTGGCTTTTGGCACCACCGGCTCTGGCATGTCAATTATGTGCTCCCTAGACGCGTTCACGGTCTCTTGAGTTTCCACCTCGGTTTCATTAATTTCAATCCTCACTTCATTGTTCGCATTGTCATCAACCACATCTTCAACTACCAAAGGAACATCATTTTCTTGCAACTCGACATCATCATCCACAACTTGCTTATCTTTCGAGGCATGCACATCACCGCCTCTCCCACTTCTTGTTGTAACCGCCATCACATGATTTTTCCCACCCTTAGGGTTCACGACCGTATCACTTGGTAGAGCACCCTTTGGGCAAGTATTCAACGATTGAGAGATTTGGCCTAATTGCACCTCCAAATTCCGGATAGAGGTGTTGTGGGAAGCTAATTGAGCATCAGAATCTTGGTTCTTCTTCATCATTTGTTCGAACATCATTTCAATTCTTCCCATATCATTACCCGAAGAACTAGATCCTTGAGAAGGGAATGGGAGTGGATTGTTCGGTTGTTGGTACATTGGGGGCCTTTGAAAACCTTACCCCCGATTGCCTTGGTTTCCATTGTTGCTCCAATTGCCTTGATCATTGTTTTTACAATTGTTGTTATTACCATTCCAATGCCCTTGGTTGCCTTGATTGTTGTTCCCCCAATTACCGCTTTGGTTGTTGTTGTTCCAATTACCACCACCTTGTTGTTGATTGCCCCAATTACCTTGGGGTCGCCATTGTTGGTTTGAAGAGTTGCCTCTATTGCCTTGATAGTTGTTAACATATTGTACCTCTTCATTTTTCTCATCATAGCCATCATTCGGAAACACATCACAATCATCATCAAATTGCTCAGAATTCCCTTGGTTTTGTTGCCTTCTTTGCCTTCTCTTGTTGGTAAGCATACTCACACCTTCCATAGCATTCACTTGGCGAGGGTTTTGGACTTGTTGCAACTGTGCCTTAGCCAATTGGTTCATAGTAGTTGTCAACTCCTCTATAGCCTGTCCATGGTCATGTAATTCCTTGTGCAAATGGATGACCGTGGGGTCACCTTGGGGAACATTCGCTCTACTTTGCCATGCGGAGGATGTATCCGCCATCTCATCAAGAATCTCGCAAGCTTCGTCATAAGACAACTTCATGAAATTACCCCCGGCATATTGATTGACTATGCATTGATTTGTAGTATTGGTGCCCCGATAGAAGGTTTGTTGAATCATCGCCTCGGTCATATCGTTGTTTGGGCATTCTTTCACCATTGTTCTAAACCGCTCCCAAATCTCATGCAAAGGTTCCATGGGTTCTTGCTTGAAAGCCAATATCTCATCTCGAAGTGCCGCCATGTGCCCGGGTGAGAAAAATTTTGCAATAAACTTATCCGCCAACTCATCCCAAGTTGTGATGGAATGGTTGGGGAGTCTCGCTAGCCAATCCAATGCCTTTCCCCGAAGTGAAAACGGGAAAAGTCTCAACCTAAGAGCATCTTCGGACACATTCGTCTGCTTGCTACCCCAACATGTATCCACGAACCCTTTTAGATGTTTGTAGGCATTTTGATCCGCAGCGCCCGTGAAATACCCACGCTGCTCAAGTAAGGTCAACATCACATTAGTTATCTGAAAATTGCCCGCCCGGATTCTGGGTGGGACAATAGCACTTGCAGATCCTTGGTTTGGTAATACTCTGGGAGCCACTCTTGGAGGTTGCGGAGGAAGGTCTGGAATATTATCATTAGCATTGGCCTGGTGGCACCGTCGTGGTCCGGGAGGTACAAGAGGCATTTCATCCTCTGCAATTTCATCTACCTCCTCCCCCGCAAGCACATTCCCAAGAGGATCATTAGCATTTAAAGCCATTGGGTACCTGTAGTAATCACACACACAAATTAGTAACAAAGAAGGAAAGAAGAACAACACACAAAACTAACTAAATAGATAGCCAAAACCGTTAGCTCCCCGGCAACGGCGCCAAAAAGTTGATCGCTGCCAATTCCGCACCACTAAAAAGTAGCGAGAGAGGGTCACAATAGCTTTTACCCGATTTTGGGTCGGGATCGAATCCACAGAGAGCTAGGATTGGTGTCGAGTATCTATTTAGCTTAGGATTGCGTGTATGCTCTTAATTGGTCTTCTATTCATTTTTGGGTTTTCTTTATATTCTACTATTATCAAACTACCAATTGAAATTGCAACTAGAGTAAGCTGAGAGATAAATTGCTACAAGTTGTATCTAATAGTTTAAAAGGGCACTAGGGTAGTGTCCTTCACCTAGGTGGCTAATTGACGGGTAATTGCATCTAAGGCACGATTGATATGATTGGGGAAATATGTTATAACCGTTGCTCAATACTACCCACTCTACACCTCTCGGTAGAAAGAGTGGTTTTGCCCATTTGACTCTCTCGAGATCAATTGGGTATGCATGTTTGCTCGAGCAACTAGGGTTCAAGTCGGGTAATTACTCTCTCGAGGTTTAACCCTTTAATTGGGACTATCAAATCTCTTGAGTCCATCCCAATTCCTTGTTGGGTTAATTTTGGAGACTTAGGCTCTCTTTCTCAAGAAGAGCCAAGTCAACTTAGCACAAACTAGTGTTTGCAACCACTAATTCATAAATCAAACCATAAAATTGACCCAAATAACAAACACCCATAATCAATCTAACCTTAAATCACAACACCTATCAATTACCCACACTAGGGTTGAGCCACAACCCTAGCTAATGGGTTTAGCTACTCATGCTTGAAGTTAAAATCAAAGAAATAGATGAAGAAAAAGACATTAATTAAACACTAAAGAAAATACAGAGAATCTGTCGTTAGAGTTAAGCTAAAATGCCCAAAATGGCTACAAAATAGCTTCTCACGAGCGCAACTGTTGTTCTAAAATATCTGATTATAGCCGGATACCCTAAAAATGGAAAAATGTTCTATTTATACTAAGCTGGAAAAATTGGACAAAAATGCCCCTGCGGGGTCAGTACGGGCCGCACAAAATGGGCTGCGGCCGCACTAGGCTCTTGGAATTAAAATCTTGGCTCTCTGAACTTAGGCTCCGCGGACCGCACAGAATGGACCGCTGCCGCGGAGGTTTCTAATGCGGTCCGCATAAATATGATCGCGGACCGCGCAGCTTGAATCATGGCAATTTTCACCTCTCTGAACTTCTCTTCCACGAACCACACATAATGGTAGTGCGGCCGCGGAGCCTTCACCGCGGACCGCACATAATGGAGTGCGGCCGCGTTGCTTGAAGCCTTGATTTTTGACTCTCTGAATCTCTCTAGTGCGGACCGCACAAAGAGTAGTGCGGCTGCACTAGGCCTGTTCTCCTGAGTTTTGCCTTGTTTTAGGTACTTGAGCAGGTTTCACTCCTTTTGAGCCGATCTTTGACATTTCGTCACTTTGTCGATCAAACCTGCAATCAAGCACAATTTATGAGCCTCTTGGGACTATTTTGTAACAATTTGTAATCAAAGCGTAAGCAAGAAGGAGCATAAAACATGTCAAAATCCCTAGTTATCAAGGGCATTGAGAGATGAGTGGCCCTGATGTGAACTGTGAGAACCATGGCTAGATGATGCGCCACAGTGAGCTGGATGAGCCGTCTGAGCATGCCTGAAGGGACGGCCCCTACTGTGGTGAAACTGACCTCCCAAAGGAACACCACCAAAATTACCGGATCCACGAGGCCTCTTGGCCTCCCTCTCTACTCGCTCCTGGCGGCAAACCGACTCTATATCCCGAGCAATGTCAACAACCTCCTCAAAAGAAGCGCCAGACACCCTCTCTCTAGTCAGAAGAATCCGAAACTGATAAGTGAGGCCATCAATGAACCTCCTGATCCTCTCCTTATCTGTGGGAACCGACCAAATAGCATGACGGGCCAACTCAGAGAATCTCATCTCATACTGCGTCACAGTCATATCATTCTGACGCAACTGCTCGAACTGCCTGCGCAGCTCCTCTCTACGGGACTGCGGCACATACTTCTCCAGGAAGAGAATGGAGAACTGCTGCCATGTAAGGGGCGCTGCACCAACCAGCCTACGCCTCTCATAAGCCTCCCACCAAGTGAAGGCAGCCCCAGAGAACTGAAAAGTAGTGAACGAGACCCTACTGGTCTCCAAAATACCCGCCGTACGGAGGATCCTCTGACACTTATCGAAGAAACTCTGGGCATCCTCGCCCTCTGCACCATGGAAAGTCAGATGCTGAAGTCTACCAAACTTCTCCAATTTGCGCTGCTCATCCTCAGGCATGGCAGGAACCACACAGTCCTGAGCAGCTGTAACCGGGTGGGCTGGTGGTGCCCCTGGTGTCTGAAGTCCTTGAACAACCTGCTCGGGTGTGCGGACGGCGGGAGTCTGAGTGCCTCCCCCGGCCTGGGAAGTGGCTGCTGTAGTAGAAATAGAGACCGTCTGAGCAAGACTGGTGCACACGGTCAGAATCTGAGCTAAGGTCTCCTGAAGACCTGGAATCACGAAGGGCATAGTTGGTGCTTGAGCTGGTCCCGCTGGTGCATCCACAACTGGGACCTGATCCATGACTGGGGCAACTGGTGAATCTGCAGGTGCTGCCCTAGCTGTTGTACGGGCTACACCCCTACCCCTACCACGGCCTCGAGCGCGACCTCTCGCGGCCCCAACTAGTGGTACTGGTGGCTGTCCATCGTGACCGGTAGCACGTGTGCTCACCATCTATGAGAGAATAGAATAACAGAAGTTTAGTTACTAGAATCAACGGATTCGCACGATAAGAATTCAAGAATGTGAAGTTTCCTAAGGGTTCTGCAGCCTCTCGAAGATAAGCACAGACGTCTCTGTATCGATCTGCAAAACTCTACTAAACCCGCTCATGACTCGTGAGACCTATGTAACCTAGGCTCTGATACCAACTTGTCACGACCCTAAACTCAAGCTTGTCGTGATGGCGCCTATCAATAGTACTAGGCCAGCCGACTTCCACAATACTACAATAGTTCATTAAAAGCTATGCCTAAAGACATCATGTTTAGCAGAATTTCATAAAAGAGAACAAGAGTTGAACTTAAAATAGAAGTGCGGAAAGTAAAGCCCCAAACATCAGGGTGTCACTGAGTCATGAGCCACTATTACAACTGTTATGATAACAATAAGACCAACATAGTCCGGGAAAAATCCAAAATACAACTACGGGGAAGATAGAGAACAAGAAAGCAGGGCTGCAGTCGCCAGGCTGCTGCCTTACTGTCTCCAGTGATCAACAACAGAAGAATAATCAACAGCCGCTACCGTGGCCAGAGATACCTGGACCTGCATGCAGGGGGTAACGTGAGTACACCAACTCAGTAAGTAACAAGTCCAAACTATGGACTGATAGGTAGTGAAAAACTTAACCTCAACAGGTAAATAGAAGAAAACTGTACAGAAAAGTAGGCATGCTTTCAATTCAAGTATTCAGCTCAAGCAGTAAAGTAAATACAGATCTGGACAATGTGAGATATACAGCTAAGTTAAGCTCAACGTGCCAATGCACAGAATGTATGAAACGCACAATGTACTTCCACTCTCAAGTGCTCAACCACTCGGTACTGTATATGGCCATCCGGCCCAGGAAAAATACATCCCGGATTATATAAACATCACCGGCAACAGTCACTCAGTACCGAGGAAGGCCATTCCAGCCCTATGGAGAAGATCCATCTCCAGGTATCAATACTTCGGACAAGATCCATGTCCAAGGAAGATCCATCCCTCAATAATATCATCCGCGCTCACTGTGAGTGTGCAGACTCCGGAGGGGCTCCTAAGGCCCAAGCGCTATCATAATCAATATATCTGTTGCGGCATGTAGCCCGACCCCATAACTATCACTCATAATCAGGCTCTCGGGCTCACTCAGTCATTAACCTCTCCAGTCTCACCACGGGTTCACAATGTCATGAAAACAACCCGGAACAATGATATGATGAATCAATAATTAACCGGGACTGAGATATAATATAGAAATGCATCATCATGACTGAGTATGGAATATAAAGCGAAAACTAGTGAGATGACAGCAAGAAACGACCGCTAAATGTCCAAAACAATACCGCCACAAAGCCTAAACATGATATCAAGTATGATATACAGCTCAACTACATTATCACATGACAAAACATGGATATCAACATGATAGAGTCACTAAACGGTGCCATGGAATCACCCAGGCCACAATTCTCACGGTGCACGCCCGCATGCCCGTCACTTGGCATGTGCGTCACCTCAGTACTAATCACATAACACTATGGTAACTGACAGGGCTTTACTTCTGAGTTTATAAAAAATTAAACTGCTTGTCTTCTGCATACTCATTTAGACATCCTGCCTTAGGATACTGTTTAACAAAAGGCCCTTATTTGTATTTGAGTCGTGCTGTTTACATGCCTTACTTGTGGAGGTAAAGTGAGCCTCTTATTTTCTCCTTCTTGTTCTTGATTGCTAAGAGTCCTATGTGTTATTGCTTGTCGCTTTAGTATTTTTACCTTTTAAACCTTAGGGGTCTGTCTAGAACCACCTATAGGTTGAGGTCTTAAATCCCTCCACCATTAAGANCAAGCTAAAATCCTACTCCGCGACGCCTTTGCCTCTCAAATCGGCCCCCAAACGTCCCGAATCTAGTCACAAGCAATACAATGCAATCAATATAGGCCAAGGAACCAATTCCACAAGAAAAACTACGTAATTGGACAAAAATCCCAAAATCAACTCAAACCCGGCCCCTGAGCTCACGTCTCGAAATCCGAAAAAAATCACAAAACTAGGAAGCTCATTCACTCACGAGTCTAACCATACCAATTTCATCAAAATCTGACATCATTTGTTCCCTCAAATCCCCAAAATCCACTGTCCAAAATCCCAAGTCCTAACCCCTTATTTCACTTCAAAAATCCTACTAATTAGGTGGGAAATCAACGGGAAAACACCATAGCTAGGAGTATTAGAGCTCAAGCAACTTACCTCACTGAAACCCTTGAATCCCCTTCAAAATCACTCCAAAAGTTCTAAGGTCCGACTTGAAAATGGTGGAAATGAACAAAAATTCGCAAAGTCTTCTATTTATAGGTTCTGCCCCAGGCTTTTCGCACCTGCGGCCCAAAATGCGCACCGCTGCTTCTGCGCAAAAACCTCCGCATCTGCAGAAAATCACTTAAATCCCTGGGACCGCATCTGCGCCTCACGACCGCATCTGCAATCATCGCAGGTGCGGAAACAACCTCGCACCTGCGCATCCCCTCTCGCACCTGCACTTTCCTGTCCGCATCTGCGCCTCCGCAGGTGCGGGAAACACTTCGCACATGCTGCTCCTGCTCAAGTCCCTTGTGGCCGCATCTGCGACTCCTTAGCCGCTCCTGCGGGCATGCACCTGCGGCTCCCACTCCACAGGTGCGGTTATGACAGCTGAGATCCAACTTCAGCAACTCCTCCAATTTCTAAACTTGTTCCGTTAATCACCCGAAATCAACCCGAGGCCCTCAGGACCTCAACCGAACATACCAACATGTCCCATAACCTCATACAAACTCAGTCGAACCTTCGAATCACCCAAAACAACATCAAAACACCAAATTACACTCGGATTCAAACCTAAGAACTTCTAAACTTCCGAATTCCACAAACGATGCCGAAACCTATCAAACCACGTCCGAATGACCTCAAATTTTGCACACAAGTCATAAATGACACCACAAACCTACTCCAACTTCCGGAAATCCAATCCGACCCCGATGCCAAAATTTCCACTGCCGACCAAAATCGCCGAAATTCTAACTTCCGCTAATTCAAGCTTAATTCTACCACGGGCCTCCAAATCATATTCCGGACGCGCTCCTAAGTCCAAAATCACCTAACGGAGCTAACGAAACCATAAAAATTCACATCCGGGATCGTTTAAACATAAGTCAACATCCGGTCAACTTTCCCAACTTAAGCATTCACAAAAGAGACTAAGTGTCTCAATTCACTCCAAGACCACTCCAGACCCAAACCAACTGACCCGGTAAGACATAATACAGGTGAAGAACACAAATAAAGCAGAAAAATGGGAGAACGGGGTTGTAACTCTCGAAACGATCGACCGAGTCGTTACATGACCATTACCGTACGTTTCATTTTATATTCCACCGGCAGAGAGTACTGATCAAAACTCTAACAGTAGTGGTAGAAGTACACCTATAGTTATGCCAAGCTGCTTGACAACGAAAGCGTTGATCTAAGGGTTGAGAACTACATCTCAAGTGTTCAGGAGCGTTTTAGGCTTGAACGTGTGAATTCAGAGCGGAAGCAGTTTCCACATCCTCATCAGGAGGTGTTGCAGCAAGTTTAGCAGTAATCTGCATCCTTGATTAATAATCGCTCTATGCCACCTATGCACGCAAGTAGCCATCTCTCCATTTTTTATACTCCTAATAACCTCACAGGATGCTGCTTAACCTTAACATCCTTCAATTACAACTTTCACCAAAAAAATATAGTTAGGTCATAATCTCTCTCTATCCACTTTAGTTTTATTTTTCTGTTTTGCCTAAAAGCATTGTCAGAAAAGCAAATGTGAGCAACTTCAGCTGACATGGAATTCATATATTCCTTGAAAGACCAAAACAACAATTTCTTTGCGAAAGTAAACAATTTTCCATCCTGCCAGAGTACAGGCAAATAACCAAAAAGAGCATAAACAAATTTCTAGTTATACTGATCTCTTCATTGGATGATTATTTATGACAAGGAAAATGAACATCAGGACAAGCACCAAAACCTTAACTAATGCGACGGAGAGGAACAACTGCAATGAACCAAATGTACGACACATGAGACAGAAATATCCAGTTTCAATTATATTCACTACTAACTACTAAGCTAATATTGCAGCAAGGCATTAATAATCATACTCCCTCTAACTTCCAGTACTATATGGGGAAGTCAATCAACAGGGAACAATGCAAACAGAAAGAAGTAGTAATTACCAAATTCAAACAGAGTTAACTCTGGGGCAGATACGAGCTCGAAGTGGATTCTTCATCACAACGGTGAATTCTAGCTTTTCTGAAAGATCAACATCATCTCCCTCCACAGCCTCCCATCGAAAATGCCAAACCAAATTAGCCACAAAGTACTCTAAATGTAGCATAGCCAAAGCATAGCCTGGGCATACTCTCCTACCAGCGCCAAATGGCATCATCTTGATCTCTCTACTTCCTGTTATATCAAACCCTTCCTTATCTGATTCCTCCATTAAGAACCTCTCTGGCTTAAATTCCAAGGGATCCTCCCACACCTTTGGGTCCAAACCCATGTCCGCAACCATGAAATTGATGGTGGCATTCTTTGGGACGACGTAGCCATTTAGTTCTACTTCCTTAGTCACCGTATGTGGCAGCACAAAGTGACCAGGTGGGTGTCGCCTAAGACCTTCTAAGATCACTGCTTTCAGGTATGGCATTTTGTGCAAATCTTCCTCCTTCACCACCTCTTCTGTCAACTTGCTCTGTTTCTCTCCCACTACACTGGCAATTTCTTGATATAGTTTTTCCTGAATGGAAGGGTTTTTCACCAAGTTGGCCATAACCCATTGTAAGGCGGTGGATGTCGTATCAGTTCCGGCGCTTAGGAATTCACTGCAGAGGCTAACCATTTCTCCATAATTGAGGTTCCTGTTTTCCTCTGGCAATTCCAAATTCAACAGCGTATCCACATAAGCCACCACTTCTTCCTCAGGCTTTTGTTCTTTGGCCTTACTACTTCGAGCTTCAATCAAAGGAATGAAGATTTTCTCTTGCTCTTGACGTAGTTCAATCAGTTCCTTCCAGCGATTCCTAAAGATTATTTTTCCAATTCTAGGAAAGAAATTGAGTATATTGAATCGTCGGAAACCAAGGAGCAACCTGCGCTGCACACCTTCAATTTGTTTGATTTGCGCCTCTTCGAGCTTATCCCCGAAACACATCAACACAAGAAGACAGAACATAGCATACTGAAAATGATCAATTAACCTGATAGAATAATCGGCTCGGGCGTGAAGGAGCTGTTGAAGGAGGATACCCAGAACCCAAGACCGGGCCTTGGAGTAGGACTTGACGCGCGAAGGGTGGAGAATTTCAGACGTCAGATTTCGCCGGAGAAGACGCCAAACAGGGCCGTAAGGGGCGGAGCTGATGTTACGCTGATTACTGTTGACGACTGCGCTGGTGGGGACAGCTCTTGGTCTGTCGGAGAAAACAGCTCCTTGTTGGACTAAAGCTTGGTAAGCTAAGGAGTGACTGGATACGAATATGGCGGTACGAGACCCAATATTGAGGCTGATGAGAGGACCATACTTAGCCTTGAGGTTACGAAGGATTGGTTCCAAGTCAGCGAAGGATCTTCTCGCCCATAATAAGCTTCCGATCACCGGAAAAGTGTAGGGTCCCGGCGGGAGTTTCTTGTTTTTCTGATTGGATTTGGAATTGGGGGAGATAAGATTAAAGAGGGATTTGAGGAAGAAAGAGATGCACAGAGTGACGACGATGACAAACCAGGTTTCCATGATTTTTTTAGTTTGACGACTCTCCAGAAATAACAGTACTTCTATCTACATATTATAAAATAAAATAGTAGATGAAGATTGAAGAGAAAAGCTTTTTATTCGTTTGTGTGTGTATGTCCGTAGAGCAAGAAAGAAGACGGAAAGAATAATCTAATGCCAGATGTCAAAAGATGCAATGATAGTCACACGCGGTTTTTGTGGAAATTTTATTTTGTACGTACCTTTAAGAGCTAAAGCACTAAAAAGCAGAAATTATATGGAGGAATTTTTTTGTTTATTGGCTATTAACTTTCTATAACTAACATATACATAGTTACTTTCTATGGCTACTATTCAATTATTACGGTAGTATACAGTAGCAAAAATCGCTTAAAAACAGGGGAGTCCAGTTGTACGCAACTGTGTATTCAGATGTATTCGCGCCATGTATTCATGAATTCAGTAACGACAATCACCTTAAAAATAGGTTTGTTCGACTGTATAATAACGGATAGAGGATCAATTAACGTGATACACTCCTAATATAACTCAACAAAGTTAATTCTACATAAGTTTCGTTGCTATTGTTCTGTATTCCATGTATTCACGCGATTGTATTTATAAATACAATGAGGTAAAAACACATGGATTACAGATGTTTAATTATATATTTCATGTATTCGCGCGAATGTATTTATAAGTATAGTGAGGTAATCCGCCTAAAAAAATAGTGATTACGGGTGTTAATATTGAATTATTGAATTTCACTGTATTGAATTCAGTTGTATTTAGACAATAAAAAATCAAGAAAATAGGGTGTATACCATTCTATTGAATTTGATTGTATACATTGTATTTAATTCACATATATTCACTATTATACATTATAATCAATTCACTGTTTTCAATTCGACCGTATTCAAACAACGAAAAATCACAAAACACAGTGATATTCAGCTATATTAAAAAAATACAGATCTTGGGAATACATAAATATAGGCGAAAATAATAATATATTTATACAAAAATATAATGTATTTGAGTGTACAGAATACAATATATTTATATCATTGTATGTGACTAAAAAACAAAAAAGAGAAGAAAGTTCCATGCTTCCAGATGAGAAGATTGTGTTCCATGCTTCTCTTATGCCAAAGCATTGCTGTAACGACCGATCGATCATTTTGCTGTTTAGAACCCTGTTCCCCTAAATATGACTCTCCGTATGTACTTTTTCTGTGTTATGACTTGCGGGGATAGTTAGTTCGGGATTAGGAAGGTTTCGGAGTGAAATCGGAACACTTGGTTCCTTAAGGTTGGCCAAAAAGACTAAGTTTGACTTCGGTCAGCGTTTTAAGTAAACGATCTCGAAATCGGGATCTGACGATTCCAATAGGTTCGTATAATGATTTTGAACTTGAACGTATGCTCGGATCGGATTTTGGATGATCTGGGAGCGTTTCGGTGTCTAATAGTAAAAGTTGGCTCTTTGAAGGTATTAAAGTTCTTTAAATTTGGTTTGGAGTAGGTTTTGGTGTTATCGAGGCCCAATTAGAATTTTGAGACCGGAAATAATTTCGTAATGTCATTTAGTACTTGTGTGAAAAATTTGAGGTCAATCGGACGTGATTTGATAGGAATCGAACATGCGGATGTGTTTTTTTGAGTTTCATGAGTTAATCCATGCGTTTTGGCGTCCGATTCGTGATTTTAGATATTATTTCGGTTTTCGATCGTGCAAGCGAGTCCGCATGATATTTTTAGACTTGTGTGGACATTTGGTGTGGAGCCCCGAGGGCTCGGGTGAGTTTCGGATACATTCGAATGGATGAGGAGACTTCAATTTTTCTGGTTTTTCTTTGCTGGTGTTTTAGGTATCGCAATCGAGAATTGGTTCGCATTTGCGAGAAAGGCTTCACAATTGCGAAGAAACCTGATCAAGGCAGGACTCGCATTTGCGAGATTTCCATTCGCTTTTACAACCAGCTTGCCTTCGCATTTGCGATTATTTGGTCGCATTTGCGACCTTGACAGTGGGGGCCTCAGCTTCGCATTTGCGAAGATTTTATTGCATTTGCGACCTTCGCATTTGCGAACCAGGTGTTTCGATTTTGTCGAATTTGCGACCTTGACAAATGCGGCATCTGCGACCTGTACAATAATTTTTAATGCGGGACTTAGCTTTATTTCCCTCATTTCCCATTGGTGTTGGACGATTTTGAGAGCATTTTTGAGAGGGGTTCCATCAACATCAAGAGGTAAGTGATCCCTGTCGGTTCTTTAGCTAAATACACGAATCATAAGTAGATTTAACATGGAACATGGTGGGATTTATGGAATCTTTTAGTAAAATCTAGATTTTTGATAAAAATGGGGTTTAACCACGAAAATAATTATGGAATGGGATAAAAATCATATATTTGAGTTCATGAAGTTATGGGTAACAACTTTCTTCAAAATTTTTTGGAAATCGGGGACGTGGGCCCGGGGGCGAATTTTAGGAATTCTTCAATTGGGGTTGGCTAATCACTTTAAAAGTTGGGATATGAACATTTGAGCATGTATTGACTATTTTATATAATATTTGACTAGTTTCGAGTCGTTTGGCACCGAATTGAGGGTTTAAGCACGATTTTGGATCGGGAAGTATGTTTGAGACGAGGTAAGTCTCTTTTCTAACCTTGTAAGAGGAAATTAACCCCATAGGTGAATTGATTTAATATGTGCTCCTATTTGTGGGGGCTACGTGCGCACGAGATAACGATAGTCCGTACGTAGCTACTAATTATGCTTATGTCTAGGTAGTTTAGGACCCAAATCATGTGATACTTGCAATAATTGCACTCTACTTGCTAATTTAAATGCTTAAATCATATCAGAACTTGATAAAGAATTGTAAAAGGTCGAATTTCATTGACTTGAGTTGTGGACAGGTTACTTGACCGTTAATGGGACTTGATGTTTACTTGAATATTAGCCTCTTAATAATCCTTGAATCGGTTATTTATAAATTATTTTTATCTTCTTGTGGAGAGGGCCGAACGCCTCGGTAATAGAAAAAATGCATCTGTTGTTCGTGTCGTTCGACCTTTGGCAGTGTACAATTTATATACTTGTGTGTTGGATCGGACCGTACGACCTCGGCATAATCTGTGCGTAATAATTCATGAAGCCCAACTATAATTGATATTGTTTCATTGGCTTGACAAGTTAATTTGTTACATGATGGAGATCAATTAGGACTTACTATTAGTGAAAGAATTGTTCATTTATTCTTGTTATTGCATTTTCAGTTGTATATATATAGTTCATACTTAGTTATAATTCCATTAGTTTAGTGTTAGCCCATAGTAAGTGTCGGAGTTGACCCGTCGTCACTACTTCTTCGAGGTTAGACTGGATACTTACTGGGTGCATGTTGTTTATGTACTCACGCTACACTTTTTCACTAATCGTACAGGATCTGAGGCAGGTGCATCTTGATATCAGTCCGGCGTGCATCCTTGATTACTACGAGACTTAGCGGTGAGCTGCCTTCCGAGCCCATTCTGCAGCAATCGAAGTCTTTCTTTTGCTTTATTTTCTGTCTATTTCATTTCAGACAGTAGTGTAGTATTCTTTTGTATATTCTACTAGTGCCTCATACACTTGTGACACCAGGTCTTGAAGATTTATCGTAGTAGACACTTGTTGGTTTTTGAGTAATTACTTCATCCCATTGCTTTTAAAATTTTTTAGTTTTCTCATTTTACTAACTTTTGCACTTCTTGAATTCGGAATAATTAAAAATCAACTATTTCAAGTTTCTAAAAGAAAAGATAGCAGAGTTAGTTTGTTGTTGGCTCGCCTAGCGGTAGCGTTGGGCGTCATCACGACCTATAGAAGAAATTGGGTCGTGATAATGGCCTTCCTGCTCGCCTTCTGCCTCATGGAAATTACCAGAATTTCATCTCAAGAAGTGAATCATGTTCTTGTTTTAATTAGTTTGAGCAAAATTAAGATCTAGCAATCGTGTTCAGCGATTCCAGTATTCGGCCAAATAGAAAGAGGAATATTGCTCGAAGAGAGAGATTGAAGAAAATTTTTGCTGAGATTTTGAGAGAGAATCGTGTGTTAACTGAAAGAAAGAGAGAGAAAAAGCATAAATAGCGTATTTCACGCCTTAATGGTAGGGTACACCATAAATACCTATTTTGCTGTAAAATATAAAAGGTAGCTATAGAAAATAATACTTTTAAAATAATTTTGATTTATAATAAATAGGGTGTATACCTTTGTTATAGGAGGTATTCCAATTATATACTACTATAATATCATTGAGTTTAACGAGAGCTGTCAAAACGGGCCGGTCTGGCCAACCCAGCCCAAGCCTCCTAGGCTTTTAAATTTGGTGGGCTAGGACGAACTGGCCCGCCATCTAAATAGGCCTTAAAATGGCCAGTCAACCTAGTCCTAAGAGGGCCGCGAGATAGGGCGGGCCGCCCTTCAATTTTTTAAAGAAAAAATTTCACTTTATCTTTAAATGTTTCTTTATGGCAGTCTTAATCATATGAACGACTTCTGTTTGGTTTGAGCTTACAAGAATCTTGATAATTGACACGGAATCTCGTAATATAAATGCAAATTCTCTATATCTCTAGCTCTTCTTTTTTAATATTACATGAATATTTTTCTAATACATTTCTTTCACTTTCCTCGGGTTCACGGGTTGCTTCAATAAGTTTATATGTTGAGATTTTTTAATTTAGGTTTAACATCATTTGATGATTTCATCATTATAGTCCATCAAATTTTTAAAATTCATAAAACTTGCTAGTGTTGTCAATTTTCTTTGGGTATTAAAACTTACCTTTTTCTATACTGAAGAACAATTTAATTATTAATAATACAGTAAAGTAACTAAACTGATCATTTTCCACTTGAAGTAATATTTTCTTTTGAAAAACTATATTATTGGTCACTTAAAACTTTTCTAGTTTGTTGTTAGTTAAGCAAAAGAAAAATTAATCTTGTCGTACTGCATGCATATCAAAAATCTAAATTCTAGTTGATATAGAAAGGTAAATGAGCAATCTAAGGTTGGGGAATGGGGATTATAGTTAATAGTTTTTTTAGTTTTTACTTTTTCTAAATATTAAGTATTTAAATTTGAATTTAGTTAATTTTTTGCCCAAGGGCCGGCCCAGGCCCAGCCTCAGTCAAACCTCACGGGACAGCGGGCTGACATGGGTCGGGCTTATAAGCCGTAGTTTTAAATGGGCTAAAAAAATCTCAACCCAACCCTACCCAAGTAGCGGGCGGGGTTGGGCTGACTTTACGGGCTAAGCTCATTTTGACGGCTCTAAGTTTAACTGGTACTCTCTCCGTTTCAATTTAGATGAGGCAGTTTGACTCGGTACAGAGTTTAAGGGAAAAAAAGACTTTTAAAACTTGTGGTCTTAAAAGCTTAAGGGGTAAAAGTTTTTTGGGCCATGACATTTGTGTGGTTATAAAAGCTTCTCATTAAGGGTAAAATGAGTAAAACAAAGAGTTTAATGTTGAATTATTTCCAAATTTAGAAATGTGTTATTTGTTTTGGAACAGACTAAAAAGGAAAGTACATCATCTAATTTGACACGAAGGGAGTATATAGGGATAATGCAAAAAAGAATTACATTATTAGATTACTTAAAAAAATTTATAATTAAATTTTCATAAAGTGTAAAGTTGTAATTTTGAAAGTAAGATATTATAATAGGTAACAGTAATTTGATAGTATAAAATTTCCAACAATTAAGGTGTGTAAAATTTCATTACACTTTTTTTTTTCTGGAAATTTTATAGATATGTAAATTAAACATATAACTTCAGGAGGAAATGGGTGAATTTAGTCACTTACAATTTAAATAGAAGAAAATGATAAAATTAATATGTGTTATTTTCCAAATTATTATGCATAAAAATAATGATCTCTTATTGAAAAGATTTAAAATTAAAAAAAAAAATGTCATTCAAAGTGGGACCGAAAATTCACATTACACTTACAAAAATAAACTCGAACAATGATTAAAAAAATAAAGGTGAGACATACTCTTTTAGGAGTCATCATTCGTTGAGAAGTAAAAATCACCAAACTTAGATATTTATTGTAAATAGTTTCAGATCTTTTGATGAGCTTTTATTGTGAGGTCCTTAATTCAAAGCTTAAGATATACACTTACATCTCATCAAAATCAGTCAATATCCAAATAACGAAAAAATCGCACGTTAAACTCTTTAGAACATTAATCACTGGAAAAAGAAGATACGGTGAGCTTTAGGAACACGTCTAGGCAACTATATTTCCTGCAAATCCACAATAGAGTTAATTCCCTGCGCTTTTGACTACTCACGCTTTCTTTTTCTTTTTTTCCTTTTTTTTGTGAGCAGAAAGTTGGTGCTATATTTCTTAACTAGTATTAGCAACCGCACGGATGCGTGGACACTAATCATATCAATTATTTGAGTTATTCGCATTGTATCTAAATAATCATAAAATTTAAACATTCTCGATAAAAATAGATAATTATTGAATATTAATTAAGAAATACTAAATAAAAAAGATTAACCATTTCTCAAATCTCCTAGGTATAATTCTACTTTTGTTTATGTCACGGCCCAAAATCCACTAAGGGCGGTGATGGCGCCGGACACCATTGTTGTCAGGCAAGCAAACACCAATTTACTTGCAATTTCTTGTTTTAATATTTTCGGAATTGTTTCTTTTATACATTAAACAATAAGTAATGAATTTCACTGAATAGATATTGATGTCTTTAACAAACTCAATATTAAATAATCCCATAATCATCCTAGAACCCGGTGTCACAAGTGCATGAAATTACTAAGAAATCGAATCAAGTACAATAACTGTCCGGAATACAAATTGGACAGAAAGTAAATACAATATGCTTGAAAGAGACTATACTGGTTGCGGGTCGCCTCGGGAAATGCAGTTCACCTAGTCTCCGTATCATCCATGTTGCTTGTAACGACCCGACCGGTCGTTTTGAGTCCTAGCGCTCCGTTCAGCGGTCGGAGGCCATGAACAGCTTCATTTCAGGTATTACGGCTTGTACGCGTGGTCCGAATTAAGTTCTGGGAAGTTTAGAGTCGATTTGGAAAGAGAATTCTTATTTTAGAAGCTTAAAGTGAAAGAATGAACTAGGATTGGAATTTTGAGTAAACGACCTCGGAATCAGGATCTGAAGGTTCCAGCAGGTTCGTAGGATGATTTCGGACTTGGGCGTATGCCCGGTTCGGGTTTTGGATAACCCGGGAACGTTTTGGCGCCTATTGTGGAAGTTAGCATTTTAGAAGAAATTTCATAAGTTTGGCTTGAAGTGCATTTCAGTGTTATCGATGTCCGTTTGGGATTCCGAGTCTGTGAATAGCCCCGTATGGTGATTTTGGAGTTGGCAGCGCGATCGGAAGTGAATTCGGAGGTCCGTAGGTCATTTTGGAGTCATTTGGCTAAAGATAGAAAATTTGAGGGTTTTGAGAAGTTTGACCGGAGGTTGACTTTTTGATATAGGTGTCGGAATCCGATTCAGGAAGTTGCAGTAGGTCCGTAATGTCGAATATGACTTGTGCAAAATTTGAGGTCAATCGGACTTGATTTGATAGGTCTAAGCATCGAAAGTTGAAGTTGGAAGTTCTAAAATTCATAAAGCTTGGATTGGGGGTTGATTCATGATTTTGGCGTTGTTTGATGTGATTTGAGGCCTCGAGCGAGTCCGTAATGTGTTTTAGGATTGGTTGGTATGTTTGGTTGGGGTCCCGGGGGCCTCGGGTGGATTCCGGATGGTTAACGGATCGAATTTGGGAGTTGAGGAATAACTGAAGGTATGCTGCTTCTGTCATAACCGCATCTGCGGTTCTAGAACCGCAGAAGCGGTACCGCAGATGCGGTCAGTCCATCGCAGGTGCGGCCAAGGGCTAGTCCAAGGGAAACCGCAGAAGTGGCCCAGTTTCCGCTGAAGCGGTTCTGCAGAAGCGGGACCCAGACCGCAGAAGCGGTCCAGGCATTTTGGGCCAAGTTCGCAAAAGCGATCCTAATTCCGCAGAAGCGGTCTTCGCAGAAGCGGTTAGTGCACCGCAGAAGCGGAAACAGCTGAGGCAGTGAGGTCTTTTAAAATTCGGGGTTGGGTTCATTTCAACCTCATTTTCTTCCATTAGAGTCGATGGGGAGCAGATTTGAGGTGCCATTTTCGTCACTCATCATGAGGTAAGTAATTTATGCTAGCTTTGAGTTAAATATCAAGTTTATACATGGATTTAGGCAAGGAAATTATGGAAAATTTAGGTTTTGGTGGAAAACCTAGAAATTGGCATTTTTTGGAGTTTGGCCACGATATTGAGTATGGAATTTAGTGAAAATTAAATATTTGAGTTCCTAAGGTCATGGGTAATCTTTATCTTCGAAAAATTTCGGATTCCGGGCACGTGGGCCCGAGGGCGTTTTGGTCAACTTTTCGATCGGAGTTAGGAATTGCTATAAATTAGTTTGTAATGAATATTTGAGCATAAATTAATGGATTTGCGTAACCGTTGGCTAGTATTAGAGCATGGTGCATCAATTGGAGTCCCCGGAAGGGCATGGATTGCCGGTTATGGATCTTCGGAGCGAGGTGAATCTCCTTTCTAACCTTGTGAGAGGGAATTTTCCCCATAGGTGAAATAATTGATTATGTGTTCCTATTTGTGGGGGCTACGTGCGCACGAGGTTATGAGAGTCCGTGCGTAGCTACTATTATACTATTGTCCGGGTAGTTAGGACCCAAAAGCATGCTATACTTGAATTATTTACGAACCTATTGACAGCTTGAACTGCTTAAACTACATCGAATCAGTGAACGAATTTCTAAAAAGGGTTTAAACTTAATTTTTCCTAAATTTAAAAAGAGAATTAGCTTTCCTTGAATAATTGCCCCATGTTGGCTTATTGACTGAATGTCTCTATGTGTTTATTTTGGAACGGGCCGAACGCCTCGGTAGATTAAATAGATGCATCTATAGGCGCGTCGTCGACCCTCGGCAAGTGCACATTTCAT
This sequence comes from Nicotiana attenuata, assembly GCF_001879085.1. Taxonomy (NCBI): domain Eukaryota; kingdom Viridiplantae; phylum Streptophyta; class Magnoliopsida; order Solanales; family Solanaceae; genus Nicotiana; species Nicotiana attenuata. Next base: position 133,540 of record NW_017673033.1, read on the forward strand.
TTCTGTTGGAGCGGGCCGTCGCCTCGGCATGATTTGCGCATGATTTATATATCGTTGCCTGAGAATTTTATACGTTGATGCTGCCTTTCATGGCTTGAGATAAATTGATAAAATAAAGAAAAGTAAACCTTGAAAATCCTTTATTATTTGTTGAAGGTGTATTGCCTGTTTTACAGCTTTGCGAGTTAGAATTGTTAGGTAAAATCCCTGATTTCCTCACACATTTAGTATGTTATCATTGGACCGCTAGTAAGTGACAAAGTTGACCATCTCGTCTCTACTTCTTCGAGATTAGGCGGGATACTCATTGAGTACACGTTGTTTATGTACTCATACTACACTTCTGTGCATTTTTGTTGCACAGGTATATCTATTTCTAGCAGCTCATTGGGCGTAGCAGCGCGGATGATTTGGGGCTAGGTGAGTTGCACTATTCGAGGCGGCCCGCAGCTAGTATAGCCCTCTTCAGTACATTGTATTTATTCCCTGTCCATTGTATTCCAGACGGATGCTGTATTTTACTTCCCTATCAGTAGATGCTCATGCACTTGTGACACCGGGTTCTGGGATAGTTTGAAGTATTGTATTAACTGCTTATCATTTAAATTTGATTTGAGACTATATTCTTTAATATTGCTAAACTTGAAGGAAAATCATAGATTTCAGAAGTATTAAAACGAGAATTCGATTAAGTAACTTGGTTGGCTTGCCTGACAGCAGTGTTCGGCGCCATCACGACCCTTAGTGGATTTTGGGTTGTGACATTGCTACGCCCAGTAGGCCACTAGAAATACATGTGCCTGTGTAACAAAAATTCACAACAAGTGTAGCATGAGTACGAAAACAACGTGTACTCAGTAAGTATCCCGTCTAATCTCGAAGAAGTAGATACGAGAGGTCGACTTCGACACTTACTAGTGGTCCAATAATGATAAGTCAATAATATAATAAATCGAGGATCTTTATAAACATGATTGTAACTCAATAGAATGAAGCAAGCAAACAATTCTTTCTTTTATAGGAAATTCCCAAATTCCTTTTCATCATTTATACATTTATTCTCAAGTCGGGAAGAAACAATATCAACTTCAATGAATTTCAAGGCAAGCAATACAAGCATGCGCAAATCATGCCAAGGTCGTACGGCCCGATCCAACAATATATGAACTGTGCACTGCCAGAGGGTCGAATGGCGCGAACCATAGATGCATCATTTAATTTACCGAGGCGTTAGGCCCATTCCACAATAGATAAACACATTCAACAGTCAAATCAATTATTCATCAAGGAACAATTATTCAGGAAAAGGCAAGTTTCTCTTTTAAAAGTCAAGAAATGATATCTAGCCTTTAAGAAATTCATTTACACGTTCGATATGTTTTAAGCATTTTTAAATTTGTCAACAAGGTTGCAAATATTACAAGTAAAGCATGCTTTTGGGCCCTAAACTACCCGGACTTAAGCATAATAGTAGCTATGCATAGACTCTCATCACCTCGTGCGTACGTAGCCTCCACAAATAGAAGCACATATTTAAATATTTCACATATGGGGATAATTCCCTCTTACAAGGTTAGAAAGGAGACTCACCTCGCTCTGAAGCCTATATCCCAATTTAAGAACGCGCTCAAACCTCCAAATTGGAGCCGAACGATCCAAAACTATTCAAATGGGGTAAGAACTAGTCAATACATGCTCAAAAGTTCATATTCTACTTATTAAATCAATTTCCCAACCCTAAATGCAAGGTTCCTAAAATTCATCCCTGGGCCCACGTGCCCGGATTCTGGAAATATTTGAAGAAAGTTGTTACCCATAACCTAAGGATCAAGAATATATGATTTTACACCATTCCATAACAAAATTTGTGGTTAAATCTTGTTTTTATCAAACTCTAGGTTTTACATCTAAAACCCTTGATTTTTCCTAATTTTTCACATGTTAATCTACCCATAATCTATGTATTTAACTCTTGTTGTGTAGAAATTAGTTACCTCAAAGTGCTAGGTGAGAACCCTCTTCCAAAAGCTCCAAAATCGCCCAAGAGATGAAAGAAAATGAGCTAAATGGTCTAAGTCACGAAATTAATAGCTGCGCACAGGCCTCAGATGTTGCATTTGCGACACCTGGTTCGCAAATGCGATAAAACTATCGCAAATGAGAACATGGGCCTCCCCTGCCAAGGTCGTAAATGCGACCAAAATATCGCAAATGCGAACCCTGGGCTTCTACTGCCTAGGTCGCAAATGCGACCAAGAACACACAAATGCGAACCCTGTCAGGCTCGCAAATGTGACTGCCTTTATCGCAAATGTGATCCAAGCCCAGGCTAGGCTTCTTCGCACTTGCGAAGATTTCATCGCAAATGCGAGGTTCGCATTTGCGAACATTTTCTCGCATTTGCGAGACCTGCAAAGGCACCAGAAAATCCGGTGTGTTTTCAACTCCTCCCGCACGTCCGAAACTCACCTGAGGCCCCCGGGGCCCGGTCCAATCACACCACTCAGTCCCATTACATAACACGGACTTGCTCGAAGCCTCAAATCGCGTCAAACAACGCTAAAACCATAAATCGCACTCCAATTCAAGATCAATGAACTTTAAAATTTCAAACTTTTACTTTCGATGCTTAAACCTATCAAATCAGGTCCGATTGACCTCAAATTTTGCACACAAGTCATATTCGACATTACAGACCTACTCCAACTTCCGGAATCGGAATCCGACCCCTGTCACGACCCAATTCCATAACAGATCATGATGGCGCCCAACACCATTTCTGGCAAGCCAACGGAAGTTACTAACTAAGCTTTCAATCACTTTAACCCCAAAATAGTTGGAATAATTCTTTAAGTTGGAAATAAATTAGAGACGATGGATAAAGTCATAGTAATAATACAACCCCAAAACAATACAGTCTACTAATGTGTGTGCCAAGACCTGGTGTCACAAGTAGTGGGCAACTAGTAGAATATTCAACAAAACACACTATCCTACTGTCTGAAACAGAATAGACAGCATAAATACATAAGAAAACTCCTTCAAGTTGCTGAACGACATGGAAGGGAAGCAGCTCACTGTAGGAGTCTCGAATCTGCTCAATGATGCGCACCCGACTGATAGCCAGATGTACCTGTCTCAGACCCTGTACAATTAAGTACAGAAGTGTAGTATGAGTACATAAACAATATGTACCCAGTAAGTATCCCGTCTAATCTCGAAGAAGTAGAGACGAGAGGTTAACATGATACCACTAAGGTCAAATAAAGTGAGAGGAGTTCATAATAAGCATGGATTTCACAAGTTATTAAGCATTTATAAGCGTAGAATAACAATTCCTTTCCAAATATTATCGTGCGCGTCTATATATGTATGTATATATCAAGCAAATATGAAGTCCAGTCCACAGAAGAAAATCACTAAGTAAGAACATGCGCAAGTAATACCGAGGGACGTACGGCCCGATCCAACGTAAAAATAAATTGTGCACTGCCGAGGGTGTGGTCAAACAGCTCTGTGACGACCCGAAGGGTCATCACCTGTTTCTTACCGATTCTGTGCTTCTGAGGCCTTGAAAACCTCATTTATAGTCGCCTCATTTTGCGTGCGCAATCCGGGCGCGTAGCCGGAAAGTCTAAATATGAATTTCAGTGAAAAATGCTAAGTTTTGATATTAAAATAAATAAATTTGACTTCGGTCAATATTTTAGGTAAATGGACTCGGACCCGTGATTTGACGGTTCCGGAGGGTCCGTAGGAAAATATGGGACTTGGGCGTATGCCCGGAATCGCATTCCGAGGTCCCAAGCCCGAGAAATGAATTTTTGAGTGAAATTGTTTTCTGAAAATATTTAAGGAAATTGGAAATGAAATTTGATTAGAACGTGTTGGTATCGGGCCTGTATTTTGGTTTCGGCGCCCGGTACAGGTCTTATAGGTGGTTTAGATATTTCTGTGAAGTTTGGTTGAAATTGGGCGTCGTTTGACGTGTTTCGGACTTAAAACTCTAAATTTGAAAGTTTATAAGGTTTGAAGAAAAACTAGTGATTTTGAGGTTTAATTCGTTGTTTTGATGTTATTTTGGCGATTTGATTGCACGGTTAAGCTCGTAGGATGTTGTTGAGTTAGTGCATATGTGTGGTTAGGAGCCCCGAGGGCTCGGGAGTGTTTTAGAGGTGTTTCGCGGTGGTTTCAAACTTAGGAAAAATGCAGAAATTAGCTTCAGCTGTTGCAGGTCCCGTTGTTCTTCGCGTTCGCGACGCCTCTCCCGCGTTCGCGAAGCTCTGAGTCTTTCCTTCATCGCGTTCGCATAAGTACCTTCGCGTTCGCGTAGACCAAATCCTGGACCCCCAGCCTTTTCTCTTCGCGTTCGCACCCTTGATATCGCGAACGCGATGGTCTGTCAAGTCTACCCTTCGCGAACGTGAAGGGTAATTTTGCCCAGTTATATTTTTAATTTCCAGAACAGTGTAGTTACGGGATTTTCATAAACACTCACGAACTCCTTCTTCTCCAAGGTCCTTAGGCATCCATTGAAGCTCTCCTTCACCAACACTTCTTGGGTTAGTAAATTTCAACTCGTTTTCTTCATTTTCCATCAATATCTATTGAATTCCTAAACCTAAAACATGTAATTTAGGGTAAAAATTGGGGGAAATGGGTAGAGTTAGGGCTTTTTTGAATTTTCTTGATTTAGACCTCGTTTTGGGGTCGAATTTGAAAACAAATTATATATTCGGGCTCATGGGTGAATGGGGGGTATGAACTTGGTCAGAACCTCGTGTTTTGACCAAGCGGGCTCGGGGTCAATTTTTGGGATTTTGGGAAGAAAGCTTGTAAATCTATAATTAGGCATTGGGTTTGATTTGTTTAGCATATATTGATATTATGAAGTCATTATTGTATAGATTTGATTGAGTTGGAGCCGAATTCGAGAGGGAAAGCGGTTGTTGTGGATTGATTTGGCCGTGGAAGTTGAGGTAAGTGTTTGGTCTAACCTTAGCTTGAGGGAATAAGAGTTGAGTCTTACTTGCTACTTGCTAATTGTCGAGTACGATGTATAGGCATGGTGACGAGTATCTATACATTGGTGTCTAGCATGACCGTGAGTCCTTATTTTGCGAATATTTTGGTTTTGTTATAACTTCCATGCTTAATTGATGACTCCTATATGTTGTAAAGGGTATGTGAAAGGAATTGTGATCTTTATACTTCGTGGAGCGTTGGCTGGAGCTAAAATACAAATTGTGAAGGTATATGAGATAAGTAAATCTTTGGAGTACTGGCTCAAGTGATGATGTGAATTGTGAGATGAAAGTGAAAGAAAGAGAAAGAGTTATTGGTTTATTCCCTTGCCGGCACGTTTTGTTGTTTTGTTGATTTTCTCCCTTGCCGGGATATGGAAACTTATTGATATTGTTCCCTTGCCGGGCTTTAACTGTTTAATTGCATTCCCTTGCCGGGATTTTCGTCATTATTTGTTTATCTCCTTGCCCCTTATTTGTGAATGTTGTTTGGGTGAGGAAGAGTGATAAAGCACGAAGGGTGATGCCATGCATTGTTTGTTTATTGTAAGGAAAGAGTGTAAAGCACGAAGGGTGATGCCGTGCATTGTTTGCTTATTGTGAGTAAAGAGTGTTAAAGCACGAAGGGTGATACCGTGCCGCACGATGTACCATTCCGTGCCGATTCTATTGACTATATGTGAGGAACGAGAGTAAAAGCATGAAGGGTGATGCCGTGCACATGTTATTGCTTGGTGAGTATGAGAGTAAAAGCACGAAGGGTGATGCCGTGCACTTGTTGATTTCTGTTTTCATTACTTATGATTGAGTTGTGTTATTTCCTTCGTTACTGGACGACTCTTATTTGGAAATTGTTGTCCCCTACAGCATGCTCCCCTTCCCATATGATTTATCTGTCTTTGTATTTCGATTCCGCTGTATATATATATATATATATATGAAATTGCACAGGTTTATGTGGTAGTCCGGTCTAGCCTCGTCACTACTTCGCCGGGGTTAGGCTAGGTACTTACCAGCACATGGGGTCAGTTGTGCTGATGCTACGCTCTGTGCTATTTTGCACAGATCCAGGTTTCGGACAGCAGCAACAGTAGTGTGGGAGCAGGCATTCAGTCCAGCGAGACATCGAGGTAGCCCTGCAGGCGTCCGCTGGCCCGACGTCTCCTCTATCCTTTATTTTAGTCTGTTATCTCATTGTATTCGAGACAAACAGTTTATGTTCTCTTTCAGACGATTGTATTTAGTATTCTTAGTAGTTCGTGAGTATTGTGGCACCAGTCTTGGGTTGAGGCTTATGTTGAATTTTTCTGCATTTCTATTCAGTTTTCCATAATTTAAGACTTCCGCTTATTGTTTAATTTCGATGCTTTTATATTATTGCCGATAATTGTTAAAAAGGGATTATGTTATTAATGAAAAAGTAATTAAATTTGGCTTGCCTAGCTCTCATTAGTAGGCGCCATCACAACTCCCAAGGGTGGGAAATCCAAGTCGTGACAAGTTGGTATCAGAGCGCTAGGTTACATAGGTCTCACAACTCACGGACAAGCTTAGTAGAGTCTGAGGGATCGGTACGGAGACGTCTGTATTTATCCCCCAGAAGCTACTGAGTTAGGAAAAGTTTCACATTTGTTCTTTCTTATCGTGCGGTTTGGTTTCTCGACGCTAATTGAATTTCTACTCTGTTCTTTCGCAGATGCGAGAACACGTGCTTCCTCATCTTCTGATCAGCAGTCCGAGCCCCAGGCAGCTCCCACTAGGGGCAGAGGGCGAGGATGAGGCCGTGCTAGAGGCCGAGGTAGGGGCAGAGCTCAGCCCCGAGCAGTAGCACCAGTGGCGGAGCCTCAGGTAGACTTCGACGAGGAGGTTCCAGCCCCAGCCCCAGCAGTTTCGGTGGGCCCAGCTCAGGTCCTAGTGGGGTTTATTGCTACCCCAGTTCTTCAAGACGCTCTGGTCCAATTGGTGGGTCTTATGGAGAGTGTTACCCGAGCAGGTTTGCTTCCTGTAGCACCAGCCGTCTCTCAGGCTGGAGGAGGGGTCCAGACTCCTGCTACTCGTACTCCAGAGCAGGTAATTCCCCCGATTCAGACTCCAGCAGTTCAGCAGTTGGAGCAGCTCAGCCGGTTGTGGTAGCCCAGGCCGGTGATGGAGCAGCTATGTCTGCCGATGCTTTATGGAGGTTGGATAGGTTCACCAAGCTCTTCACTACTACCTTCAGTGGTGCATCTACCGAGGATCCTCAGGATTATTTGGATAGCTGCCACGAGGTTCTTCAGAACATGGGTATTGTTGAGACCAATGGGGTTGATTTCGCTACATTTCGGTTGTCTGGATCCGCCAAGACTTGGTGGAGGGATTATTGTTTAGCTAGACCAGCAGGATCGCCAGCCTTGACCTGGGAGCAGTTCACGCATATATTCCTGGAGAAGTTTCTCCCTATTACACAGCGAGAGGCTTATC